>NW_024584970.1:0-11235 GCF_018398535.1 Haplochromis burtoni
CACACACACACACACACACACACACACACACACACACACACACACACACACACACACACACACGATGAGTCTGTGCTTTATGAATTTGGTCCTAATGTGTTTTGATGACCACCAGATTCTTCAGCATATCAAATGAGTTTCCATCCGGCTCCACTGAGACCACACCCTGCTCCTTGCTGTGCACCTGGAGGAAACCGTTGTGGTCCAGACCCATCACCTGAACCTCTGGGCCGTCCTCACTCCAGAGACGCACCCAAGTTCCACTGAGGTCAGAACAAAGAGAGCAGTTTTTACAGTTTAAATGTGAATGTGGGGTCTAGTAAACTTAAGTTGAACAGTGGTTAAAACCCAACTCCAGAGCCACTTTACTCTTACATGAAAAACAAAACATCATCTGTTTCAGGATTTTATGTGCCGTTTTTCTTTTACACAGTTTTGTTCATGTTATGTACTTCTGAATGCACAATGGAATATAAATTAGATTTGACTGCATTTTAGTAGCGTTTGAGGATATATGTACATAAAAGATTAAAAGTCTATTAACAGGCGAATCAGAAAAAGAAAGTTAAATATGACTGAATGAGATTTAATCACAAGATAAAGAGAACACATTTAATTACCTCAATTTGTATCCACACAAGAGATTGTTAAATATTATGTAATTTGTAATTAGAGAGATATATGACATTACAGTTTCCCTGTATTAGAGACTGGGTCAGTAAAAGCAAAAATAGGAAGTGGTATCATAAGGATACTTGATTTGAATCCGGTCAGTGCATCTCTACACTGAAAATCGTCCATTAAATCCTTGTTCCCATGTTGCTAAAATAAATTGTGTGTGATTCTAAGTAAAAGTGAAATCTTAGTTCAAAGCATCAAGAGTTGTCTACGTTACACACCTGTGGAGCCATCTCTTGTAGTACGTGGGCAGGACAGACTCTGGGCCTCCTTGCTGGAAGTTGTCAATAAGGGCCTCCAGGCAGTTGACAGTTCTCGCGATGAGCTGGGCACAGCTGAGCGGCTGCAGGCTGCAGTTGTGCTGTAAGTTGTACGACTGGATCAGGTCATTGATGCACACTGTTGGGTTGCTGTTTGTCACATTAACCCCACAGCCTGTAGGGAAGAACACGTTTAAGAGATAATTACAATATTCTGAGATAACCTGGGTTTGTGCACATTCATTCATGCACAGCTCTCGAGGTTCCTCCACAGCGTTTTGATCAGGATCGTGATTTTAACTTTTACTCTGAGTCATTATTGCACCTTGATTTTTTTCCTCTTTAGCCACTATGTTATAGAGTTGCTGCTGTACTTGAGGGATCGTTGTTATGCTAGACAATCCGATTTTGGCAAACTTTAGCTGTCAGACAGATGGCCTCACATCTGACTACAGAATACTTTGCTGTTTTACAGTTAAATATGATATCTCATGGTGGACTGCAGCAAAAGCCCAAACCATCACCTCCCCACGCTGTGCTAACAGAATTCGTGTTACTATAAAAGGACATTGTTCCAGAAATCTTCTGGTTTATTCAGATGCAAACCAAAGCCATGCTACCAAGTTCATTTTTGAGAAAAGAGGCTTTCCTCCAAACAAGCCAAACAATTTCAGTCCAATCGTACCATCGTGAACTTTAACATTTAACATGCACCAATGAGTGAACACACTGTAAGCAATTTCAGGCCCAAGGTGAGGACGCAAAAATGTTTAACTGGATAGAATGTGAATATGTGAATATACAGCAGAAATGTAGGTATAAATTCTGCTGCTTGTTTTCTATGGTCACTAGGGCTGCTCAATTAATCGAATTTTAATCACGATTACGATCTGGGCTTTCAACGATCATTAAAAATGACTGAGCCGATTATTAGCCCCTCCCTCATTTATCCGCGACACCTTAAAGGCCGGTCCGTGAAAATATTGTCGGGCATAAACCGGTCCGTGGCGCAAAAAAGGTTGGAGACCGCTGATTAAGAGGACCCGAGGGAAGCTCGGAAAGCTAAGCAGAAGTTATTTGGAGAGTGACTGCCGTTGGTTGAAAAGAGAGTTTAAAAAAAAAAAACTTCAGTGGTGTTGCACACTATTTTATATTATTTTTTAAAGTCATTGTTAACCCTTTAAAGCCGGTCAGAGCAGCACGCTCCGTTTTGCGTAACTATTTTTAAATCCCTGTAGAACCTGAACCGTGTAAGCTAGCGCAATAATTTGTTTTGCATATGAAACCGGAGGAGTTGTACTTACATCTGATGCCATCAGCTTGTCCTCGGTCACGGTTTCCTTCCACATATAGCTTTGCAAAATTGCATAAAAAGCGCTTGCAGGAACAAAACATAATATTCCAGAAACACGCTTTGCCGATCCGATCAGCTGTTCGTAACACTTCCCACAGTGAAATGATGCACCTGCTGTTTTCTTTGCAAATTTGCATCATAGGATTGTTTTTTGTTTTTCCTGCAGTATATAAAAATTGCTGTATCTCCAAAATAAAACTATGAAGACACTCAAAATAAATTTCCTGTGGTGGGAAACTATTTTTTGCAACTTTATTGTATTTAAAGTTTTGAGGGATAAACCTCTTAAATTTCTCCAAGTAGAAATATATGTAAACAAAACAAAAGCGATTTTCAATTTTTTTTGTAGTTTATTGCACTTTTTTGCAATTTATGTAATTACTATGCACTTAATGCATACATATTATTAAAATATGGGCTATAACAGTTGTATTGATGTATAGCAACTTGAAATGCTCCCACAAATGGCACTACAGCATGTAAAAAAATAATATAAGCTCTGGTGGACTTGGTTCTATAGTAGGTCTTAAAGGGTTAAATAAATATCGTCAAATAATCGTGATCTCAATTTCAGTGAAAATAATCGTGATTATCATTTTTGCCATAATCGAGCAGCCCTAATGGTCACCAATGCCTCGTGTACGTTATTTTCATGCCGTTTTATTCAACAGATTATAATTTCTTTGCAAAAACAAATTCCTTAAAGCAGAGATGAGAATACAACAGAGCTGTATCGAACACCACTGATCTGCAGTGACTTTGGTGCAGAAATGAGGGGGTCATTCAGGCATTGTTTATAAAAGATGAACTCCAAGAAGCTAGAATAGTGGTGTTTTGGTACAATAGTAGCAAAGGGCCAGCATACCAATGTTTTCCCTGATAAAACCTTACTGTCCGATCTGCTAGGATTGTAACATTTTATTCTTTAACTGACTTTGCATTGTGTCAGCTGTGACAACCGGGGATGCCCCATCCTCTGCAAAAAAACAAAACAAGGATGTGCAGTGTGTACTGGGTAGCTAGTGTAAACTCCTTGCAGTGTCGAACAAATAAATCAACCAAGCTGTGAGGACCAAAGAAACCACATAAACAGGAATGGTTATTTCCAGCCAAACCAGTTTGAAAATATCAGATAAAGACACACACACACACACACACACACACACACACACACACACACACACACACACACACACACACACACACACACACACACACACACACACACACACACACAGCAGGGAAGTAAGCAAAGAAATGAAAGAAAAAGCAACAGAAAGGTGGAGAAGGGAACTCTGAAGAAAAAGGAGCGCGGCCAGACTCTACCTGCTTTGCTCACAACGCCGCCCCCTTGTGCTGATGCTGGGGCCAGTACCCCCACTGTTCCAAGTAAAGACTGGCGTCCTGGATCTAGATGAGGCTTCGAATCAGAAGGCAAATGCTACACTTCACAGGGAAGTGACAGAAATGGCAGACACAGCGGTAAAGGTGGTAATTCAATCCACTTGGCAGGTGAATGAACTGAAGCAGGCCATTGCTGAGCTTACCTTGAAACAAGAAGGACCACTTAGCACCGGGAGTTCACCAGCCCCCTCGGACTGCACACCAAAAAGATTATCCACGAAGCACAAGCCAGTGCCAGCACGCCCTCCATGCCATCGACAGGCTGCATATTAAGGGTCAGCCCTACAGGAGGACTCAGATTGGAGGACGAGATCCAAGACAAGTGGAAAATTGGAGGAGGATCCACACGACTTGAAGGAAACAACCAAACAACCCAGATTCAGGGTACACTAGTGGGAGACTTCACAGGGGTATTCACTCCTCCACCAATGAGTGGTGCAGAGGGGTCCCAGCTCACATTTGAGAGATCTCCACCCCAGACTCGTAGGATGTGACCGAGAGGTCAAGGCGGGGAATCAATACCAATAACCCAACTGCCACTACGAGTAGTAGATGGAAGAGGCCTGCTGTATGTTCCCCAAAGAGACATTGAGGCCTACCTTCCAAATTTCCCCCAGTGGGAGGAGGAGCCTCAGACCACCCTAGAGGGAGAGACGATGGGAGACACCTACGGAGGTGGAGACCTGAGGGCCCTGCTGAGTAAGTTGGAGGGGAGAGACACCACACATTAACTACTAAAGGAAGCCAGCATCGGGTCATGAGAAGGATACGCTATACTATTCAACCTGTAATGGGATCACCTGTGGGAGTTCTAAGGAAGGAATGCCCAACTGACAGACTATCGGAGACATAAAAAAGGAAATAACACAAAGGGATGCTGGAGTGCTTAAAATGGGCTGCCACCCTGTAGGAAAGGCATACAGGTGCACGACATAACTCCAATAATGCAATCCAGGCAGTCTGTAGTGTGTGAAGGTCCTCTCCAATGCCAAATCAGGCACAACAGGGCCTCAAGAGCCTTATCCCTCTTTTCCAAACCCATTCACAGGCAGAGGAGCAGGAGTGTCCAACCAGAGACAGTATAAAGGAGCGCCAAGGCCAAGGTTCCCCAATCAGATGCCATTCTAGATCTATGAATAAATCTTCTTTTTTTTGGTACCGGTACTAGTTTTATTTTGTTGTATTTATCCGCGACACCTTAAAGGCCGGTCTGTGAAAATATTGTCGGGCATAAACCGGTCCGTGGCGCAAAAAAGGTTGGGGACCGATGAACTAGGTCACGGGCTGTCACACATGCAATGAGCACAACCCAAGGGCGCCCTACAAATGCCCAGTGGTAAGGTTTCCAGTCTCAGAGGCTCCACTTCAAGATATCACAATTGACTTCGCTGATGTGGGAGTGGGTCAGGTACTTTCTGGTGATGGTGGAAAAGTTCACAAGCTGGGTGGAAGCAGTATCATGCAAAAATGAATCAGCGCAGACTGTAGTGAAGTGGCTGAAAAACAAGTTAATACCCTGGTCTGGGGTCCCGAGGAGCATATGCTCCGATGATGCCTCGTATTTCTCAAATAAAGAACTGGCAGGGGTAGAAAAGGCTCGAGGTATAACACAGTTTCAGGGCCGTTTGCTATCCTGCCTCACAAAGGCTGGTGGAAAGGGCAAATAAGACTCTGAAGAGAAAGATTCTTGATTTCTCTTATGGAACTAGACTGATGTGGGTGGACTCTCTCCCCATTGCTCTCATGTCAATGAGAACCTCCCCAGGTGCCCTGGCCCACCATGAGAGGGAGGTCATATGCCCTCTCTGGATGTCTGGCAGGTGAGTCGTGATGAACATACGACAGCGTTGACTAAACTGACCAGAGTTTTGTCTAAGCAGGTGCAGCTGGCTGAGCCCGAGGCAACTCCAAATGAGCAGTAAAGGTTGGTGAGTGGGCATGGGTGAAAGTTCACAAGAGAAAGTGGCTTGAACCCAGGACTGGACCCTATGAGGTGATTCAATGTATAACCCATGCAGTCCAGGTAAAGGTAAAGCTGGAGCTAATTGGTACCACCTGACACACTGTGTACCTGCACAACCACCCTCGCGAACTTTGGCCGAGGTGAGGACTAATCTGGCAGAAACCGCGACAGACAGCCGACCCCTGCATGTCCTTGTTAGTATAAATAGTGTGCTTTCTAGCTATTCCACTTTCCTGTGATTGTTGTTGTATTCCATGTGCTAGACGGCTATCGGATAGGTTGATCGTAGCTGTTTTGTCTAAGGAGAAGAACTCTACATCATAACAGTCGCCATTGTTCCGAGTGGAGGAGGAGTCAGAGGGTGACGAGGAAGAGTAGGTGTAACAGGAGGGAGTAAAGGCCTCTGAGGGCAAAAGCAAGTGTAGTGTTGAAGGTTTGAAGCTCAGGGCACCACAGATGCCCTGTACAATGGAAAGGGGAAGACAGTGTGTGAGATAAAGGTTTACACCTTAACAGGTGTAAGAGGAGGGACTATTTAGTGTTATAGTGAACAGCTTAAGAATTTAGATGTCTAGACAGTGTTTAGTTAGAAATGGCGACAGTGAAGAAGCTTCAAGGTGAAGGGACACAAAGTCCTATGATAAGGTGGGTCATCGGGACCGCGTGAGACAAAAACAATATCCAGTATCTCAGCCAGGGTGGCCTTCATGCTAACTAAGATGTGAGAAGTGATTAGGTGAAAGGTGAGAGAACAGGGAAAAACATCTAGTACCCGTGTAGCAGAGTAGGGGCCTTCCCTTTTAGGTGCTGCTCTTCAGGATTGCTGAGAGGCTGGGACCACCTCGGGGCGCCAACGAAGGCAGAATAAATGTAAACTAGGATTTCTCCTCATCGGTTTTAACCAATCAGACGCCCATTCTCATATAAAACTTTGTATACTGCTACATTAAGGTACTCTCTTATGTTAACAAGTTTAAAATGAGTATGTTAGTTTAGCCATGTGAGGAACGGCTTCATGTTGATGTGAGTGAAATGTGTTCGTTGAACCGTGCAGATTGTCACCTATGAGCAGATGAAAAGTTGATCCCAGTACTGTGGAAGTCACCAGCACTCCTCCGAGCTTCATCAGGTTACCGTAGTAGATGTCATTGGGCCACTTCACCCTCAGATCTATGTCCTACAGGAGGTTAAACATCATCTATCTTACATGTACTTTAATACCAACACAATGACCTTTATTATACTTCAAAATGTGTGAAAATAGTCTAATAACATTTCCAAGTAATTGCATGTTAATGACCATGCTTGGATATGTTAATTTCCATTATGAGGTAAATACTAGGCTGTCTTCATGCATGCTCTCCCAAAAGGTTGATTCTGTCCATCTGGATGTTTTCAGTGGGAGAAATGTTTCATCATCAGGTGACGTCTTCAGTCTCAGCTGACTGCAGGTTTCCAACCTTATAAACAGGACATTTGCACAAGGACTGAAACTAGCACCACTGAAGGAACGATGGGCTGGGAGGTCAGTTCCTTGATCAACCTACGCATACGGATCAGTATTTAAGGTTTGACTCCACATCCACTGGAGCACAAACTGGGTGTCATCAGGACGCTACAACTGCTGCGTAAGTGAAAACCCGTAGTACATGTCAGGAGTATCGGAACAGCTGAGACGCATTTCTTCCAAACACCGACACAAACAGAGTAACATAGTGTACGCTGTTAAGTGCAGGAGGATTGGCAGGATTTATACATCGGGGAAACAACAACAACCTCTGGCTAAGAGGACGGCACAACACAGGAGAGCCACCTCATCAGGACTCTGTAGTCTGTTTACAGCTACAGGCCAGTGGACACTCTTTCAATGATGAGGATGTAACATCCTGGACAGGGAGGAACGCTGGTTTGAGGGCGGAGTCAAGGAGGCCATTTATGTGAAAAGGGAAAGACCATCTCTGAATGGAGGAGGGGCCTAAGGGTACATCTGTCACCATCTTACAATGCTGTGATTGCAGCCATTCACCAACTCTCTGTGAATGGGACTCATGGGCTTTGATCAGTGGTTGTTGATCAATGTCCATAATAATTTGCATATTAATGATCAATCACAGTTCATTCAGTGGTGCTGGTTTCAGTCATTATGCAAATGTCCTGTTTATAAGATTGGAAACCTGCAGTCAGCTGAGACTGAAGACGTCACCTGGATGATGATGAAATGTTTCTCCCACTGAAAACGTCCTGATGAACAGAATCAACTTTTGGGTAAATACTAGGCTAATGATGGGGGAACAAACACAGGGCATATGAGGAAAAACCTAAAAGAATGAATAAAATAAAACTTACAGTAAGGGCACAATCATCTTTTAGAACAATAGAAGAACATCTAAGCAGGAAAAAGGCCGTAACGCTGCAGTGCTTCGAATAAAATGCTTTTAATACAGTGACATTAACTGGTAGTAATGCTGTAATAAGAACATGGACTGCTAAACAGTTGGATGTCTTAATGTTATTATGGAGATATTGGGATACCTGATATCCAGGAAGTGAGCAAACAGCCTCCACTACAGCAAGAGCAACCAGGTGCTGCAGGAAGGGAATCCTCTGTCCGAGCTTGGAGTTCAGCTCAATCTGGACATTCAGAGTGAACATGGCACAACCCAGAGGGCTGAGCCAGGCATTCCTTCCCCGACCTACAGCACAAAACACAAGCAGCAAGTTTTACCAAACACCTAAAGCATACTGTGAAATAGACTACCAGTCAGAAGTTTGGACACAGCTTCTCATTGAATGTTTTTCTTTAGTTTCACACTGTTTACATCGTAGATTCTCACTGAAGGCATCATGAATGAACACATATGTAATTATGCAGTAATCAACAAGTGTGAAATAACTCTCAAAGCCAGCCTTTGCTTTGATTACTGCTTTGCTCACTCTTGGCGTTCTCTCCATGAGGTCGTCGCCTGAAATGGTTTTCCAACGGTCTTGGAGTTCCCAGAGATGCTGAGCACCTGTTGGCCTTTTTGCCTTCACTCTGCGCTCCATCTCATCCCAAACCATCTCCACTGGGTTTAGGTCAGGTGACTGTGGAGGCCAGGCCATCTGGCACAGACATCACTCTCCTTCATGGTCAAACAGCCCTCACACAGCCTGGAGGTGTGTTTGGGCTCATTGTCCTGTCCTGGCATGTGGCTGCAGGATGCTGTGGTAGCCATGCTGGTTCAGTTTGCCTTCAATGATCCTTTTCCTTAGTCGTGGTTTCTTAGCAGCTGTTTGACCATAAAGGCCTGATTCACACAGTCTCCACTGAACATGTAGAGATGTGTCTGCTGCTGCTCTGTGTGGCATCTATCTGAGCTCTGATCTGAGCTGCTGCTTGTGATTGTGATTTCTGAGGCTGGTGACTCGGATGAATGTATCCTCAGCAGCAGAGGAGACTCTTGGTCTTCCTTTACTGGGCCGATTCTCATGTGAGACAGTTTCATCGTAGTCTTGATGGTTTTGCGACTCCACTTGGGGACACATTCAAAGTTTTAGCAGTTTTCCGACTGACTGACCTCCAGCTCTTAAAGTAATGATGGACTGTTGTTTCTCTTTACTTAGCTGATTGGTTCTCGCCATAATATGAATTCTAGCAGTTGTCAAATAGGCCTGTCAGCTGTGCACCAACCTGACTGCTGCACAACACAACAGATGGTCCCAACGTCATTAAGAACAAAGCAAAGGGTTACTTTAAATGTCTTATATTTTAGATTCCTCAGAGTTATTTATACATTTTCTCTTTGCTGCATTATTCCATATATCTAGCTTCATGTATTTGATGTCTTCAGTTTGTATCTACAATGTGGAAGCAGTAAAAATAAAGAAAAACCATTAAATAAGAGGGTGTGTCCAAATGTTGGACTGGTAGTCTACGTACAAAATGAAAATAAAAAATGAATGCACTGACCTCTTCCCTGGCTTTGTTGAGTAGCTACTACTAGTAAACCCATGTCTCTTGGTAAGTGTACAGTCAGCCTGAGGAGAGACAGAAATGTGTCAAAGTGTCTCTGTGGGACATGTTTCAAAAATTCTCTTATGAAGTGAGACACACAGAGCAGCGAGTTCCAACATGTTTATTTTACTTGCAAGGAAGCAAAAGTAAAACAGTGAACGTCTAACGAATGCAACTGCTCACCGGGGCAAACCTGGTGTTTCATCTATACACTTCTGTCACGGCCAGGGGATCAGCAGGCCGCTAACTAGTAGCGGTCTCTTTCTCTCTCGCTCTCTCGCCAGGGCGGAACTCATGGCGGGTTCACGCCCTCGGCCCACGCCCCTCTGAAGAGGAAACACCTGGGCCTCATCAGTGCAGCCAGCATTTAAGCCAGGGAGTGGCTTCTACTCATCGCTGGATCGTTGTGTATGACTCGCATCAGTGCAGCCCAGCTCTGAGCAAGTTCTCTTTTGTTTCCCTGTGCAAAACCTCTAACGTGTGTTTCCTTCTGTACATAGATCCCCTGGACCCGACCCTGCATTCCCCGATTGGATTCCTGTTTTTTGTGAGTGTTTGGAGAGAGACTGGTCACGATAGGAGAGAGTCAGAAGAGGAGCAAGTGTCTTTTCCCTACCTGGATTTCCCCGGAGCCTTTTCCCTGTCACCGCTTTGTATATAGCACTACCCCTGTACTATTTGTATATACACCTGGTGGAACAGTAATAAATACCAACTGTGCCTCTGAGTCCTGCGTGTGAGTCCTCAAGCAAACCGTGACACTTCCAGTGTTATCCTGGGAACAGATGTGTGTGACGCTCTTACAGAGAAACTTGGTGTGTTTGTACTGATTCCAACTGCTTTGGATAAAACACAGCAGAGGAGCCACAGCAGGCCCGTGCACAGAGACACGTTTCTTCAGCTTACTGTAAAGAGTGTTGTATAGCTGTAATCATTTTCTATAAGACCATCGGTGAAAGTGATATTCTTTGTCACACTAATGATGAATTCTCTTAATTCAGTCTCTCTACTAAATCCAACAATCTCACTAAATATGTGTTTATTTTTCCCAACCTGGCCACTCCAAACTGAGATCCAGGACAGTGACCAAGAAGAATCCAATAACGTAAGTTAACTAATCATTTATATCAGCGGTCCCCAACCATTTTTGTGCCACAGACCGGTTTATGTCTGACAATATTTTCATGGACTGGTCTTTAAGGTTTCACGGATACATACAAGGAAAAAAAAAACAGCACCGGTACCAAAAACAAAGAAGATTTATTCATAACACATAGGAAAGGACCCAAAGAAACCAAGTTAACGATAAAAATGATAAAAAATAACGATAAAAACCAATAAAATCCCTGAAAACCATAAATTTCACACCCGAGTGTCAACTCTCGCAGCCCGGTACCAAATGACTCATGAACCGGTCCGTAGCCCGGGGGTTGAGGACCGCTGATTTATATGATGAAGGAATGATGCAAAATGGGATGAGTCTGACTACAGAGATGAGGTCAACAGACTGACTGAGACTGACTAAGTGGTGTTCAGTTAACAACCTCCAACTGAACACCACGAAAACTAAAGAACTTATCTT
>NW_024584971.1:0-11224 GCF_018398535.1 Haplochromis burtoni
TGATCGGGTGTTGTCTCATTCCTCTGGTAAGGCAGGTGTTGGGTAATCTGGCCATAGCTGGCTCCCAGCTTGTTTATACTTCCCTTTGTCATCATTGGGATGGACACTGAAAGTGATGTCACAACCACTGGCACGTCCTCCACTCTGATATAATTTCACTATAAAACATAACATATAATGAACATATTCATAAGAACAGCAATAATAAAGGAACTTGAGTCACAGTCAACATGCAAAAATAACACGAAAAATGTTACCTCCTGATGCAACAAATCACATGCATAACCTTTCAATCATGAGTCACACTGAGTGAGTCACCTCTTCAACTCCACCCTGTGAGTCACGTTAACATTCATCATGTTATTTATTCAAATCAAATCCAGCTCATGTTGACCCTTTAATACAAACGGGACAGAACGCAGTAAATGTATGAGCTTAGTATGTGTGTGTGCAGCAGCTGCAACTGTGTGGGCCCCTAAGTGTGTGTAACACAGAGTGCACACAGCTCTACAGAGCTCTTCAGACACAGACCATTTTCAAAAGGTGAGTTATTATCATGATGTATAATGAATAAAATTTGGAAAATCTACTTTAAAAAAAACAACAACCCACATGGGCTTTGGAGTTGACGTCACGCCGCAATGCATTGTGGGAGCGCGGCACCATTTTCGGGGTCTACGAATCAAAACAGACACACTGTGTTGGAACGACGACTACACGATGCTTAAAAGCAGCTTAAAAGAGAATGGACTGTATAGAGACCGATTTCGTTCAGAGGCGGTACTTGCAGAAAATAGCGTGCATTGGAAATGTGGACCCGTATGAAATACGAACTTGGAGTAGAAACCCTGGAGACCAACCGCTATTATAATAATAATAATAATAATGGATTGGATTTATATAGCGCTTTTCAAGGCACCCAAAGCGCTTTACAATACCACTATTCATTCACTCTCACATTCATACACTATTGACGTAGCCTGACATATGTTCGTACCTTGTCTGTGGAGTCAGCGCGTACAAGTCGTCATTCAAACAAAGGTAAGTCAGCTCGAGTACTGCGAGTGAAATGCGTTTGATTTCCCTGCAAACATTCAGATTAGTGCAGCATAAATTCATTCATGAGGGGAAATTACAGTGAGAACATGTGGAGGCTGTTAGAGGGATAACATAGTGAGTTCAGTGCATTAATGAGACATTGTCCTGAAGGATTTAGTTATTCTTTATGGTTAAAGAAATTGCAATAATTTATTCATATTTATTATAAATAATTCTAATTATACATCTTGCTTCCATATTTGTATCTTGTGTCACTAAAAATACATTTTATTTTAATTTTATACAATTTTATTAATGACCTGCAGAATCTCTTTATCATATTAAGTGATTCATAATTATCACTTTATGCTTTCCCCATCTCTAAAGTGATGACATCCTTGCATTACATACTTTAGGTTCATTTTCTGCAGGCAGGTTTCTGACAGAGATCAGGCAGATTTACACTATAACATACAGCATTCTATAGATGGACACATAAAGAAATGAAAAATTACATGTATGTGCTAACTTTCTAAACACTTTGTTACATTTATGATAAAGTAGATTAAACACATTTATGTCTGCCTTGGCTCATAGTTCTTGTCTTTAAATGAACTTTGTGTGTGTTTCAGGTCCTGCACTCTCAAAGACTGAATGAACCAGCATTGCAGCCATGGGTCACTGTGAGCATCACCGGAAAGGTTGAAGCCGCCCGCTGCACCTGTAAGGCCGGAGTCGTGGAGACCTGCAGCCATGTCGCTGCTCTTCTGTTTAATGTAGAAGCAGCAGTGTTGATCTGTGGCATAAGGAGTGTTACAGATGAACCTGCATACTGGGTTTTGCTGGGTAATATGACCAAGATACAGTCAGTGGTTGGACATAAGATAGACTTCTCCTCTTCAGCTGCCCAAAACAAGGCTCTGGATCAAAACATAAACAGACCATCCGTATTGAAAGGTAAAAGGAGCCGTCCTCAAAAAAAGAAAAATCCCACCTGCTACTGTGGAGGAGTTGTCACTGCTATAATGCCATAATGTTTTATCTAGGGGTCTAGATTTATGCCTGTAGTGTCCTGCCGTGTAAATAATTTGCATTTACTGAATATGTAATGACTGAGTCCCACTGTTCAAAAGTTGAATAAAGAAACAAATTTTTGCCTCTTTTGTTTTTTAACACTTTATAGAACATCACACCTGTTACAATGTAGAATCATGTCATTTATAGTTTACAAATGACAAAATGTTTACACAAAATCATGACAGTGTTTACATGATATCACCCACTACTAACACTACTTTATTTATTGTATCTTTTGGAAAAAAAATACTGCTATTTATACAGCAAAAACTTAGAATATTTAACAGGAGCAGGTTTCATTCTTCCCCTGGTTTTATTATCACACTGTTCACCAAACGCAGCAAACCTTCACCATCTTATCCTGAAGGGTCACCTCTTCACCCTCACATGGAAAAAGTAATCTGATTGGCATGGTGGTATGTTTGAAGCAGGTCCCTTGTGTAGCGCTGGAACCCGGTCATGATGTTTCATCCATTTCATTGGCTGGTTTGCTGCAATAATGCCAAATAATTAGCAACTCTAGAAATAGAAGGTAGTTCTGCAAAATCACTCAGTAGGATGTTTGTTCTAATTTGCTATGACCTCAGAGCGCATCGAAAATAAAACTAATAGGCTATAAAGAGTGATATGAACATATTTAGAACTTACCGGAATGAAAATGTCTGGAGCACCAACAGATATTTGGAGATGGAAGAGAACTGGATATCATTTCTTCTCACAGCTGCTGTCCAGGCTAGACGCCTTCGTTTGGTAACATCGATACACGAGCTGCCCAAGGTGCTTCCAGGTGAGGAAACAATGAAAAGACAAACCCTTTTCAAGCTTATTCTCTTGCCGGTCGTGCGATCGAACATTGCAGCCGACCACACAGCAAGAACGAACCATGGCTGTTGTGTGTGCCTTCGCTCCTTTTTCACTTGCACTTTGTTTAGACCCCCAAAATGGCGGATTGGGCCAAAATCCTTTCCACGCCCACCCCCGTGACATCACGCTCCAAAGCCCTATTAGATTTTATATATTTTCCCTTCTTACACTTATTTTATAATTAACAGTGTTTTTGCACAAAAAAGGTGATTCCCAAAAAGACACAAACTTTCCACATGTAGGCATGCTGTGCCAGAAGCTCTTTGAAGGTTTGAAGAAACTGGACCAAAAGGAGACAAACGCAGCGCTAAATGTGTCAAAAGCAATAGGAAATAAATCAGCAGTGACTGTACAAGAGACCTGAGAGATGGCGTCCAGTTGTTCCATCTTCTGTTTGCCAAAGTCTGATCACAAAGGGTGTAAATGGTCAGGTGGCTGTCAACAGGTCTTAATGAAGGGAAACAGTGAGAATAGGCTGAGTTATGCCAAACTCCACAAGAACTGGACAGGAAACTAGTGGTGAAAGGTCCAGAGACGAGAGAACAGAACAAAATGCAATCAACAAGAGATGTCCTCATGCAAGTCAGGGAATCTCATTGCAGCAGTGGGACAAACTCATCCTTCTTTAGTCTTGAGCAAGAAAGCATACCCAATGGAGTTCAGGCTGTGTTGGAGAATAAAGGTGAGCACACCTGACTTTCTGACTGACTTTCAAGCTGTTTTTGCATAATATAAAAAATTTTATGCAGCCATCAGATGTATTTTTCATCCATAGCTACAAGGCTTTCTTCTTTATTAAACTTTGAAATAAAACTGTCAGGTGCATGAATTTGTAACTAACAGTGAAACAGACGATAACCATGATGTCGAATTCATCTGTGTTCTGCCTTTACAAGGGCATTGCACCAAGCGAAGGACTGATGAAACTAATACACCAGTTCCTGCTTAAACAAAGTGACAAACAAAGATTTGGGAATTTGTGTGTGTGTGTGTGTGTGTGTGTGTGTGTGTGTGTGTGTGTGTGTGTGTGTGTGTGTGTGTGTATCTGAATCATGTGAAAGAGAACAAGGTCTGTCAAGTGTGTTAATGTGTGTAACTGGGTATTTAGTTATTAGCTTTCTTTGTTGCTCCTCTTAATTTGATTCTTCTTTAACACAAACTGGCCCGACACAGCGCTGCTCACTCCAGGCTCAATGTGCAATCAAGTTAACTGTACAAAATGTGAAGGAAATATGAAAGAGTATATAAAACACAAAGCCAAGAATGAGTATGCAAATGAGGCAGTGCAATGCTGACAAAAATCCATGAATGCATAATTAATACACTTAATCGCTCCCATGAAATGGGTCAAGCTTTTAACTTTGCATATGTCAAAGCAGCTGCTTTACTGTAATGTTTGTTCCCATAGCCTGCTGACTGACAAAGTGATTGTTTTCTTCTATTTATTCTTTCAGATATTATAAATGAGAATACAGAGGAATATGTAATCGCCTACAGATTGAACACTGGGGACAGAATCACAAGATCCAAATGCTAAACATTAACTGTTATATGTGAGGTGACGTGTTTGTCGCATGAAGCCAAGTAAAAAGATTTGTAGGACTGAAAAATAACTTTGGGCTCCACACTTGTTTGTAACCCAGTGTTGATCTGCAGTACACCCCTGTGTTTCCACCCTTGGTTTAATTAGGTTGCTTCATTATTAGTCTGAATGCAACAGCTCACTGAGAGTCTTCAAAAGTTGATTCTGTCCATCTGGACGTAGCAGAGGTTGGCACTTAACAGATGGTACATCCGTCACCATCTTATAATGCTGTGATTGCAGCCATTCCCCAACTCTCTGTGAATGGTACTCATGACCATTGATCAATAATTGTTGATCAATGGTCATGAGAATTTGCATAATCATGATGAAGGAACTTACCTCCCAGCCCATTGTTCCTGCAGTCAGCTGAGACTGAAGAAGTCACCTGGATGAGTGACGAAACGTTTCTCCCACAAAACGCTACGTCCAGATGAACAGAATCAATGTTTGGAGATTTACTTACCTGGATGATTGAGAATGCATCAGGAAGCTCACTGAGAGGTGTAAGGCCTTCTCTTTCTTTTGTTTGTTCTTGGGCTCCCACTTTTCTTTCCTTCTCTGTATTTATGAAGAACACTACAGCCACTTTGTGGCATCTTTTACACTGTATACACTGTAATTCCAGCCGTGCAGGTAATATACAGACATAACATTTATCAAAAATATTAAACAATTTAACACTAAATTGCTCGTGATGTCTGTAAGCGTCTACACATGAACCTAAGATGATACACGATCATATACATTGGAAAAAATGTTTCTCACGATTAGGCAAATAAGCGAATGATTTCTTCGTGCTCCAAAATGTGAAGAGTCGTTGTTTTTGAACAGAGTGCTCAAAATTCTGCTTTCTTCCAATTAAGGAGAAAGTAAGTAGCATACACTGAGCCACCATTTGTAGAAGTGTGAATTGGGAACACACTACTAAATCTGAATTCATTCAAATGTTTACACCAGCAAATGAAAGCCAAATATTTGCCTAATTATCCCAGATGCTGTCTTGATCAACAGAAGGAAGAGACAAAGAGTGAGACAGAAATGCAGAATAAATTGCATTCTTTAGTGATGCATGATAGATAAGCTTTTTTCTAAACAGTGAGATGACACAAACGTAATCTTCGTGAGATATGCTCCATGTGAAACGAACCATTACAAAGTTATAGCTAAGATATTTGGATAGAGAACACCCACTGATGCTTTGTACAATGGAGGAAATCAATATTTGATTGTTAATACATGTTAATGTTAATACATGTTAATATAAGTGTGTGAGTGCAAACATTAGTAAGACATGTAAAATGATTAGTTTTATCTTCATTTATAAATTAATTTATATGAATTACTTTTCTCA
Organism: Haplochromis burtoni; assembly: GCF_018398535.1. Lineage (NCBI taxonomy): Eukaryota > Metazoa > Chordata > Actinopteri > Cichliformes > Cichlidae > Haplochromis > Haplochromis burtoni. The sequence goes on from NW_024584971.1 coordinate 5,916, forward strand.
TCTTTTTCCATTTTTATCAAGTTTTCTTATCTGTAAACACACAAACACATGCGTGGCCTTAAGTACGCACAAGATCATCAGATTTATTATTTTTTAAAATAACAATGACAAGTTCTCAGTTTTCATTATTGGACAAAGAGCCCTACACATTTTATAAGAACAGACTACACAATACCAAATAATTTTACCGTTAGTGTTTGAGAGCTAATCATGAAAGAGTCTGAAAACGTTTATTCTGTTACATGTTTGTTTGCCATAAAAAGAAAAGGCTGCCAGTGTGAATTCTCTTAGTGTGCTTTTGCTTTTCTTGTAGATAAAGAGCATGTGATGACTCCAAATGAAACCTGAATACCCCAATCAGACTCTGAGAAGCAATAATGTGATGATGAAAGGATTGCAGTATCAAAGCAGAAGTCAGAGTAGAGTGATTGGGGAGCGGGGCTCACTTTCTTAATCTGCCAAGGACTACAGTGCACAAATGGGAAAGAGGCCAGAGAAAAGTCACCAAACAAGGAACTAAAATGAAGAAAGATGGAGGCCTGAAACAGGGATAAGAAGGTGTGCAAACCAAAGCATGATCATAAGAAAAACAAAGAAAAATGAGTTGCTGAAGGCAGTTTCTACCTTTTTTAGATACTCTTTGGATATAGAGGTGTCACACTGATTTGTTGTGTACTGTACTCATGTTCGGCTTGACTGCTGATAAATCGTTCATTGAGAGATTTTGAATATCTTTGTGAGTCCTGAAACAACAAAATCGGTAAGGAGAGAAAAAGAAAGACTCTTTTTTAAAAAAAATAAGAAGTCAGTCACCAAATACTGACCTTCACAAGTGACACTAGCATGATCGTCCCCTGATCAGGGTCAGCTGGAGGATCACACAGCAACAGCAGGAAGTAGAGCAGTGAATGTAGGCTCTATATGACATATAGCAGTAGTTCCCAAACTACCGTACGCGTACCCTCAGGGGTACGCAAGTGGCTGTAGGGGGTACGCGTGGGTTGGGGTTGGAGTGGGGATCAAAAGTTTTAAAAGCCGAAATTTGCGCTAATGCAGTTTTATTTGCCTGTCAAATACATGACTATATACCACCCTCTGGTGTTCAGCAAAAAAATAGCTCTGACAAAATACATGGGCGTGATTTGCCCAAATGACTGACACCTAACAGTTGAAGTTGCCTCCAAGCATTCAGTGCAGCGCGAAAATGGACAAGTGGTTAACAAGAAAAAAAGGCCCTACCACAGAGACACCGGCCACAACAACCAATAAGCTCATATCTGAAGATGCATTTTCCAGTGACCGCACAGGTGATTGTTCAACAACAATGTGTTCGTCAGATTTGGATGCTAGCAGTGCTAGCAGGGATGTATCTGTGGTTACTAGCCAAGTGGCTAACATAGCTGGAGCCAGCCATGTGGAAAGTGATGAAGTGTCTGATGCAGAGCGTCAAAGTGGGAGAAAGCATGACAGCTCGGACTGTAACACAACCTCATCAAAGAAGCGCAAATATGATGACAATTATATTTCGCTGGGGTTTACGTGTATAAATATTGGTGGATTTCCCCAGCCACAGTGTGTTATTTGTGCAAAAGTATTGTCTCAGAACTCAATGAAACCTTCACTTTTGCGCAGACATTTAGAGACAAATCATCCCCATTTGAAAAATAAACCAAGGGAATATTTTGAGCGACAGCTAAAATCACTTTCAACAAGTAAAACCTGCATTCAGGTGCCAGATCTTATGAATAAAAACAGACTACAAGCATCGTACATGGTCAGTTACAGAGTGGCTAAAAACAACAAACCCCACACTATTGTGGAGGACCTCATTCTCCCTGCTGCTTTAGATATGGTAGGGACAATGTTGGGGGAAAAGGCAAAAAAGACGATACAGTCCATTCCATCATCAAACAATACTGTCTCACGGCGCATCAATGCAATGTCAGAAAATGTTTTACAGCAGCTACTTCTGCGCATACGCCACAGTGAATGTTATGCAATACAGCTAGATGAGTCCACGGATGTGGCTGGCCTGGCGCATCTTCTCGTATATGTGCGCTACATTCATGAAGGAACCATCAAGGAGGACATGCTGTTCTGTAAACCACTGGAACAAAGGACAACTGCCGCAGATATTTTTCAAAAGCTGGACACATTCATGAACACACATGGACTCGTGTGGGACAGATGTGTTGGCATCTGTACTGATGGCGCACGGGCCATGACTGGGAGACACGGAGGTGTGGTTTCGCGTGTGCAAGCAGTCGCGCCAGATGCCTCCTGGGTACACTGCAGCATCCACCGAGAGGCTCTTGCTGCAAAGGGAATACCTGTCCGTTTGAAACATGTTTTGGACACGAGTGTAAAAATGGTTAACTTTGTGAAAGCCAGGCCGCTGAACTCCCGCTTATTTGCTGCGTTGTGCAATGAGATGGGCAGCGAGCATGAGACATTATTACTCCACACAGAGGTTCGCTGGCTATCTAGAGGGAAAGTGCTGACCCGTTTCTTTGAGTTGAGGGATGAACTTAAAGTTTTCTTCAGTAACCATCCCTTTGAGCTGTCTGAACATTTGCATGATGAAGAGTACCTTACCTGCCTGGCTTATCTGTGTGATATATTTTCTCGTCTGAACGAGCTCAATCTCGGATTACAAGGCGTTTCTGCAACTATATTCAATGTTCAAGATAAAGTTGAGGCCATGATAAAGAAGTTAAACCTTTGGAAGAACTGCTTGGATACAAACAACACTGAAGTCTTTCCTGTGCTGCATGATTTTCTGTGCTCTAATGATCTCACACTATCTAAAAGTGTAAAGCGCGAATGTAACGTGCACCTTGAGGAGCTGGCGGTGCAGTTACACCGATACTTCCCAGAGACGGACGGCTCAAATGATTGGATACGTCACCCGTTCACCGCTGTGCCTACTTCGTTATCACCGTCTGACCAGGAGAGCCTAATTGAAATTGCCACAGATGGATCTCTAAAAGTTGAACACGCTCAAAAGAACCTGGCGGATTTCTGGATAGCGCTGTCAAGACTCTGATGCCTTTCGCCACCACATACTTATGCGAAAGGGGATTTTCTGCTTTAACAAACATGAAAACAAAATACAGAGCAAGACTTTGTGTGGAAAACGATTTAAGACTCAGCCTTTCCCAAATTGAGCCAAACATTGAAGAGCTGTGTGCCTCTGCTCAAGCACATCCATCACATTAAATAAAGTTCTGTTTAATGAAAGTTCATGGCCTTTATGCACTCGACAAAAAAGTGAATTCTAATAAATCCTTTGATACACTGCTAGTATTAAGTAGTAAAGTTTGTTATTAAAACTCTGTCATTACTAAAAAATATTGATAAATTTATTTGGTGGTGAGAAATAATCGACTGTGCAGTATTTATTTTTATGCATGCGATATTGCAATGTATTTATAGACACTAATTAAGAGTCATTCGTAGTAGGGGGTATGCGGCTGAGGGTGACATGTCTCAAGGGGTACGTGGCTGGAAAAAGTTTGGGAAGCACTGACATATAGAATTCTTACTGTGTTTGGGGATTTTTGTTAAGAGGAAAAAGCAGCAGGGTTTGAGAAACAGGGGCTCTTTTTTCTGGTTACAATAAGTCTAGACCTCGATCTAACTGGGCATCACATGTTCCAGGAGGGACACCAGAGGATTCCCAAGACAGCTGACAAACAGGATCTCGTTTTTTCTCTTTTCAGCTGTTCTTTGTTTTTTGTATGTTTGTTTTCTTATAGCTACAGCAGTCGGAGAAGCACTTTCACTTATGCGCCCTCATAGTTTTTTCATGTATTTTCTCCCCTTCGCTTTGTTCCTGCCTTTTAACACTGCATCACCATATTACACATACACTTACAAATAATAACAGAAAGAAAAAAGTAAAAACACAAACAAGAGGAGCCTTTACAGGGTCTATAGAGCTCATCTCGAAAAAGCAAATAAGTACAACAATGCACTCAGATCCTGATACTGACTGCAAGAGCTGCCAGGCACGAAGGCATTAAAAAAGTTGATTCTAATAATAAAGACAACCAGCCATTCAAGCGCTGAAGGTGAAAATGATCTTGAACGATTATTGTCTACATTTAGTCACTGAGCGTAGTAGAGCAAATTAATTAAAAAAATCTTGACTTTTTCTTGATTTTTTGACCCTTTTAAAAACAAAGTTTTTTGTTTACAGCCCACCTAAGTAGAGACAATTTGTTGTTGTTTTTACAGCTGATCCATTGTAAAAAAAAAACCCCAAAACAAACAAATTTTGATAGATTATTTAAACAAACAGTAACGCTTTTGTCAATTCTTTATCTATTCCTTAATTACTCTGGAGAAGCAGGAACGGCTGTGGAGGAGGTCTTTATTAAAATGTAAAATACAGTTCAAAGTCATATATTTATGCTCTCCTTCACATTTTCCAGCAGGCCAGATTGGAGTCCTTTTCTGTCCAGGTCTAGCACACTGGCCTTATGTTTGGCACCCCTGCTACAAAAATGTCTTTTTGCTCAGTACGATGGCTCTCTGCATCCTGAAAGCTTTTTTAAGAAAGGAAGAGTTGAACACCTTTATGGTACTGAGCAGGTACATGTTTTTATTTGAATGATCAGCAACCTTTTTCTTCCAGCATGCCCAGAGGAACTCCTGCACTTCAACTAAAACTGTAAGTTTTTTTTTTCCAATCCATCTGAGAAGAAGTTATGTGGAGACCTCCAGAGGCTACCAGAATGTTTTTGATTTTTGCTTTGCAGACAAAGGGAAACAGTCTCTCATGTTCTCTGACAAAGACAAAGCCCTGCAACCAGCTCTGAAATAAGCCTAAAAATCAATATGAGATTCAAGGCCAAACACAGCAAGTAGCACATTCTGATTGCTGACAGTAATAATTCTTTGCACAGATATGCTTCGACTTCCCCTGACAGTCACAGAGACCGCGGCGCCATGAGAACGCCACATCAATCCTCTGCTGTAAACATGTGGATGCACTGTTATTCCATTTTCTATATGAAGAATTCATTCCATTGCCCATACCTATGTGTCAGAGCAGCAGGGTTTATGCTGGTTAAGTGCGACTAGTTTAAATCCCCAAGTGAGCTGAAAGCTACAAGCAGAGAATGTGACATGAATAGCATCCATCCCTTTAAGCAGCTGCTGTGGAGGCGCTCGTCCTAAAGTTTAACATTAGACAGAAGAAGACTTCGAAATCTTGTGTTTAAGCGTTCAGATGCAAAAGCCTCTAAATCTCTGTGGAAACAAAACAGAAAGTGATATCAGGCAATTGTTACACTGTTGAAATG
>NW_024584972.1:0-11216 GCF_018398535.1 Haplochromis burtoni
GCATGCTGAGCGTACACAGTTGATGCTTTGGTGTGGAAGATCACTCTGCAGACGAGAGGATGACTTTTATAACTGTAGCCAGATTTCATTATTAGTGAATATCTGTAAGGTCTGAATACAAAAGGCTTGAGCCTATTTCACCATTTTAGGCTGGTTACTCAGAACGTGACTGCGCTCAAACTATGAACATCACCTTCTGATTACAGAGCAAAGTATGAGAAAACAAACTTTGAGTTTCCTAACTTTGGATGTGTTGCTGCAACGCTGCGAGCTTACAAGGGTTAAATGCGACCTTTTTTGCTAGAATCCTGCAGTTGATTTGGTCATGTGGGATTAAATAGCACAGGAGACAATTAACATGCATGATTGGGCTGCTGAAATAAACTGGCTGAGAGAGACTGGTCTGGGAATTTGAGCTCCTTAGCGTGACCGGCCGGGAGAGGCAAGCATGAAGTTTACACCATTGAGCCCTGCTCTCAAAAACAGACACAGATGTAACTCTCTGTCGAGCTGGATTTAAAAAAAAAAAAAAAAAGGTGCTTCAACTTTTAAAAACATGTTTAGGCGCCATCTTCTGTACATATGATGAACTGGAACATGATGTAATGTGGTGGGTTGGCTGGTTGCAGCTAATAGATTTACAATAAAAAATAATTTTATTTATACAGCACATTTAAAACTAAAAGTATACCTAAGTGCTTCACAATAATTCAATAAGACATTGTTATAAAATTTAGTACAAAAAACAAACACTAGTACTAATACTAACAGATGGGAAGCACTAATTAAACCAGGAGTAAGAGAGAGCCAATTCATAAATATAAAATAATATTTAGAGGAATCAGCAATAATGCAGTAAGAAGTTAAAATGTAGTAAGAAGGTTAAAATCTTAAAATGTAAAATAGATGAAATAAGGGCACTAGCTAGTGGGGAATGTTAAATGAAATGTATGTATGTTTCCAGCCCTGTTTTGAAAGATTGAATAGAGTATGAGGCACGAATAGTAACAGGAAGACTTTTCCAGAGGTTCGGTGCAGCTGAGACAAAGCACAATTGCCCCTGGTCTTCAGGCGGGACCTAGGTTGGACCAAGAGTAATTGACCAGGTCTTCTTTTTTTTTTTTTTTTTGCCTGTCCCGTTTGGCTCTTTTGCATCAGAATTGTTGTCTAAAGGCAAAGAAAGATGCCCAACGGATTTACTTTACCAAATTGACCATCCCAGCCTTGCCGTAATGGTCCATTTGATTCACCTTTTATTGTTTATTTTATTTTCACTTACTGAATACGGGACAGACTTGACTGGGGGAAAGAAGGGGAGAAAGAAAGAGGGAAAGAGAAACAGCTGAGAAGAGGGACGGGGGAGAAGGGCAAAAAACAAAAACCAACAGAATAAGCAGAGAAAAAAAATACATATATCGATCACCTGGATCACCTGCTGAGAAAGAAAAAAGAAAACAAGCAGAAGACGACCTCATTCCTCTCCAGTGCATTCTCCAGCTCTTTGGTGAACAAGCTCTTCTCACCAATCTTTGACAAAGCAGTATCAGATTGTGCACCTGCTGAGAAAGAAAAAAGAAAACAAGCAGAAGAGAACAAGAGTAATAGAATAAACAACATCACAATGATATATGGGAATATGACAGTAAATACTAAATATTAAACATTATTGTGCAGCACATAAGATCAACAGAACACAGTGTGCTTTGAGGTAGGAGCCAAAAAGGGTGTAGTTTGTGGGTGTGATCACCCGTGTGTACACCTGTGAGCATGGACGCGCTTGTTTTTTAAAGGTTCCTTCATGTAATGATCTGCTAGATCATTACATGACCCACCACCTGGGTCTGCACCCAGACGCAGGTGGTGTTACCCTTTTCCCTGCGGTGGGGAGAGGCAGACCGCCCCAACTCCGCAGCAGCAGGGAGGCCCCACACTCCAGACCGCAGTCGGACGGCCAACTCCTCCTCCTAGCCCCCCCGCTCCAGCAGGCCGCAGAGAATGGGGGTGAGAGAAGACTCCAAACCTCCCTCCACCCGCTCATTGTAGTGTTGATGCATGTGTGTTCTAAGGTGCATTTAAAACCCAGGAGGGCATGGAGCTACCTGCCAGAGAGCAGCAGGTAAGCGCATCCCTCCTGCTAGCCCTCAATGTCTACGTGTATTTAAAATTGAGAGGTGGGCAACGACGCCAGGGGTGAGGTGTACACCCTGATGGTCTTTTTTTTTTTTTTTTTGCCTGTCCCGTTTGGCTCTTTTGCCATCAGAATTGTTGTCTAAAGGCAAAGAAAGATGCCCAACGGATTTACTTTACCAAATTGACCATCCCAGCCTTGCCATAATGGTCCATTTGATTCACCTTTTATTGTTTATTTTATTTTCACTTACTGAATATGGGACAGACTTTACTGGGGGAAAGAAGGGGAGAAAGAAAGAGGGAAAGAGAAACAGCTGAGAAGAGGGACGGGGGAGAAGGGCAAAAACCAAAAACCAACAGAGTGAGCAGAAAAAGAAAAGAAAAAAAATGCATATATCAGTCACCTGGGTCACCTGCTGAGAAAGAAAAAAGAAAACAAGCAGAAGAGAACAAGAGTAATAGAATAAACAACATCACAATGATATATGGGAATATGACAGTAAATACTAAATATTACACATTATTGTGCAGCACATAAGATCAACACAACACAGTGTGCTTTGAGGTAGGAGCCAAAAAGGGTGTAGTTTGTGGGTGTGATCACCCGTGGGTACACCTGTGAGCATGGACGCGCTTGTTTTTTGTTTTTTAAAAGGTTCCTTCATGTAATGATCTGCTAGAGGGTGTGGGGGGGCCACAGCCCCGTCCTCCAGGGCATGAAGCAGGTATGGAGGAGATCAAAACTCCAGACATCCAGAGGCCCCCAGAACACAAGAGACCAAGGAAGACCAACAGAGGGGCAGCCGCGCCACTGTCCCAGAATGCTACACGGACTCCCTGATGGTCTTTTGGAGTCCGTGTAGCGTGCCCACCCCCAAGATCCTATATGTATGTGTAATGAGAGTGTGAGTAATGTGAATGTCTAAGTTGTGAGATAAAATTGAGGCACAGGCAGCCAGAAGGGGACAGAGGGGGGGATGCCTCCCCTGCACCCTGGTGACACACCCCTACTCCAAGGCCCTGCATGTGTGGGTGGTTGTGGTGGAGCGGGAAGAGGGAGGCAGCTGGAGATGGGGAGGGAAGGAAGGGAGGGGCAAGTGACCCCTCCCTGGGGCCAGCTCCCCCGCTGACCCCAGTAGGCACCCCCATACTCCGCGACCCGCCAGGGAAAGGGGGCCCAGGCCCATCCAGACCGGGGCCCAGTGCAGCAGCGCCGCCCGGCCCCACAGAGCCCTGACAGTCCACCCACCCCACCATCCACTCATCTTCCAGACTACATAAGACAATAGACGCCCAGGCTGAGATCTTCCTCCACCTCTCCTGTATCTCCCCCTCCTGCAGAGAGTTCCTGAAGAGAGGAAAGCTCCTGCAAGATGTGACAATCTCCCCACCAGTTGAAGAGCCCCCCAGGTGGCTCGATGCACCGGCGGCACCCTGCGCCAGGGCTGGGCCCCCATACACCCACCCGCCCACAACCCCGCAACACACCAACCAGGACCCAAGCCCCCGAGGCCCGGCCAGGGCCCCAGCCCAGAGACGGAGCGCCCCCAGAACCTCACGCCCGTCCCGGACCCACCCAGGGGCAGCCAGGCTACCAGGTCAGTAACCCACGTCCGTCAGCACAGACCCTCCCCTAGCCCCGCTGCACGCAGCCACGAGGAAACCGTCACCTAAGAGCCAACAGAGCCCCTAATAGGCCATGACCGCTACCCCGGGTTGAGCCCCCCAAGGAAGATGCTCCTGGGGAACCCCCCGACGCCCTAAGCCTGTCCCTACCCCCACACCAATCACAACAGTGAAGGCGGGACCAAACTATGACCCCCCACCCCCACTAGGTGATGGAGCTGATCAAAGGAGCCCAGAGCAATTGATCTGATGTGGTGGCAGAGGCTGTATCAAGACTAATGTAATCTAATAGATAATTTCTATATTGGTTAGAATTAAGATTATTTTTATTTTTCCAGTTCATGAGGACTGTTTTCTTGGCTATGCATAGGGCAGTGAAAACCATATGGGCGATATTCTTTTCTGAAGTGACATTATCTAAGCTGCCCAACAAACACACTAAGGGGGAAGTTGGAATGTTACATTTCAGACACTTCGATAAGTCTTCACATATCTCGCGCCAAAACTTCTGAACTGGTGGACAGAACCAAAGAGCGTGGATATAATTGTCCGGTGAATTGGTTTGGCAGTGTGAGCAGTTGTTGGTAGACGTAAAGCCCATCTTGACATATACAGGGAGTGCAGAATTATTAGGCAAATTAGTATTTTGTCCACATCATCCTCTTCATGCATGTTGTCTTACTCCAAGCTGTATAGGCTCGAAAGCCTACTACCAATTAAGCATATTAGGTGATGTGCATCTCTGTAATGAGAAGGGGTGTGGTCTAATGACATCAACACCCTATATCAGGTGTGCATAATTATTAGGCAACGTCCTTTCCTTTGGCAAAATGGGTCAAAAGAAGGACTTGACAGGCTCAGAAAAGTCAAAAATAGTGAGATATCTTGCAGAGGGATGCAGCAGTCTCAAAATTGCAAAGCTTCTGAAGCGTGATCATCGAACAATCAAGCGTTTCATTCAAAATAGTCAACAGGGTCGCAAGAAGCGTGTGGAAAAACCAAGGCGCAAAATAACTGCCCATGAACTGAGAAAAGTCAAGCGTGCAGCTGCCAAGATGCCACTTGCCACCAGTTTGGCCATATTTCAGAGCTGCAACATCACTGGAGAAATATCTCAAGACTGATTTTTCTAAGGTTTTATGGACTGATGAAATGAGAGTGAGTCTTGATGGGCCAGATGGATGGGCCCGTGGCTGGATTGGTAAAGGGCAGAGAGCTCCAGTCCGACTCAGACGCCAGCAAGGTGGAGGTGGAGTACTGGTTTGGGCTGGTATCATCAAAGATGAGCTTGTGGGGCCTTTTCGGGTTGAGGATGGAGTCAAGCTCAACTCCCAGTCCTACTGCCAGTTTCTGGAAGACACCTTCTTCAAGCAGTGGTACAGGAAGAAGTCTGCATCCTTCAAGAAAAACATGATGCAGGACAATGCTCCATCACACGCGTCCAAGTACTCCACAGCGTGGCTGGCAAGAAAGGGTATAAAAGAAGAAAAACTAATGACATGGCCACCTTGTTCACCTGATCTGAACCCCATTGAGAACCTGTGGTCCATCATCAAATGTGAGATTTACAAGGAGGGAAAACAGTACACCTCTCTGAACAGTGTCTGGGAGGCTGTGGTTGCTGCTGCACGCAATGTTGATGGTGAACAGATCAAAACACTGACAGAATCCATGGATGGCAGGCTTTTGAGTGTCCTTGCAAAGAAAGGTGGCTATATTGGTCGCTGATTTGTTTTTGTTTTGTTTTTGAATGTCAGAAATGTATATTTGTGAATGTGGAGATGTTATATTGGTTTCACTGGTAAAAATAAAATTGAAATGGGTATATATTTGTTTTTTGTTAAGTTGCCTAATAATTATGCACAGTAATAGTCACCTGCACACACAGATATCCCCCTAAAATAGCTAAAACTAAAAACAAACTAAAAACTACTTCCAAAAACATTCAGCTTTGATATTAATGAGTTTTTTGGGTTCATTGAGAACATGGTTGTTGTTCAATAATAAAATTATTCCTCAAAAATACAACTTGCCTAATAATTCTGCACTCCCTGTATACTTACTCTATGTAATATTTTGTATTGAATTAATTGAAGACTGGGATTTCTAATTAGATGAAAGGTTTTTAAGCAAATCTGAGACCAGAAGTTTAGGTCTAAGTTAACTGATAAATCCGCTTCCCATTTTGCAATAGGAAGTGATATTGATTCATCTGTTTTAGAAAGCATTCTGTATATTTTGGATAGTAATTTGGGGGTTTTAAGAGTAAGAAATTGAACCACACTTGGTGGTGTTTGTAGTTCAACTTGACCCGGTTTAAATTTCTTTTTTACTATGGATTTAATTTGTTGATATTCTAAAAATCTTTTCTTGTTGATCCCATATTGTGTAACTAGTCCGTCAAATGAAATAAATTCTGTTCCTTCTAGTATATGTTCTAAATATTTGATTCCTTTACCACTCCAATCTGAAAAGTTTATCATATTATTGTTTTGTAATATGTCAGGGTTGTTCCAGATAGGATGATCTTAAGGCTCGACAAGGAGTATACAAGCTAAGAAGGTCAGCAAGATAGCTAGGCGTAATGTTATTTATAATTGTGGTGGGGCGTGGTCTGTAGTGCTGTGCGGACGCACCTGCAGATCACGTCTGTGGTGTTAAATCACGGGGAAGCAGGGTTGAGAGGGTTGTTATGTTGGTGGGACGAATGTAAAAATAAAGATGGCTCAAAACGATGACCCCTGGTCCCGCCGTGTCTCATTCACACCACAATAATTTTAAAAGTAAGCTAAAAGATGTTAAAAACAATACGATATTTGGTGGGTAGCCAATGTAAGTCAACAAGAACTGCAGTAATGGAAGCAAATTTTCCAGTTCTAGTTAGGAGCTGCAGCATTGTGAATAAGCTGAAGTCTATGAAGGTGGACGGATTGAAGGCGAAAGTAAAGGAATTCTAGTATTCTAGAGGTCACAAAAACATACGTTTTTCAAGGTCTTTTTGCTGTATAAAATGTTTGGCTTTAGAGATTTGGCGCAATTGGTAAAAGCCAGATTTGACTACTGAGGACACTTGTTTATCAAGCTTAAATGAACTGTCCAGGAAAACACCAAGATTGCTTACAGTGTCAGAGAGGAAGCTGGCAAGGGGGCCAAATAGAATGGTCCCGAGGGATATGCCTATCAAACACAACAATCTGTTTTGTTTTCATTCAAAATAGTCAGTGAAGATGGCAGATCATCACTGAATTGAAAGTAAATTTAAATGTCATCAGCATAACAGTGGTAAGAGATTTTATAATTATCAAAAATAGAGCCCAGAGCCCATGCACAAAAGACAACAACAAAGGGACCAGAACAGACCCCTGGGGCACACCACAACAAAGAGGGGCCACGGTGGACGATTAACATCCCATCGTCACAGAAAAAGATCTATCCAAGAGGTAAGATTTAAACCAGTTAATGGCAAAACCCTCAATGCCTACCTACAGCATGTTCTTGCCTCCTTAAAAGAATATCATGGTCTCCCTTATCGAAAGCTGAGGACAAGTCCAATAAAAATGAAAACAGCGGGGCGATCTGAATCAGCAATTAAAAGAAGATCATTGAAGACCCTCAGCAGAGCCATTTCAGTACTGTGGTATGGTTTAAAGCCACACTGAAATTTGTCACTAATATTATTTGTATTTAAATAGGCCTGTATTTGCAAAAAGACAATTTTCTCTAGTACTTCAGATAAGAATGTGAGTTTGGAGATCGGTCTATAGTTTGCAGGATTTTTCTGGTCAAGGCTGCTTTTTTTTTTTAGAACAGGTTGCACTGTTGTGTGTTTAAAGGCAGTTGGGACGCAGCCCACTAGTAATGATAGGGGCGGTAGTTACACTCGCAATAGCACAGGAACAGAGCGGGAAGGAGAGAGAAAGAGAGCCAGGGACAACAACGTCACATTAGAAAGGTATAGTAATCATCCACAACTATTTTCAGTTGCAGATGATAAAGGATTCAGAAAGTTTATTCATGCAGGCCTATATGACAGAGAATGTGCATCTTCTTTTTGTTTTCATATTTTAATTTACATTTAATTGTGTTGTGGTTTGCAGTGTTTTGTGTTGTTTCACTTTAAATTAGTTTGAAAGGAAAAAACTGAAAATTTAAATAGTTAAAAGTTGAAATGTAAATAGTTGGTTTTTGTATTATATGATCTATTTATTACATTTTATGTGGAGTGAATAAATAAAAGTATATCTATGGTGGCCCGTAGAGACAAAGCACGTACAAACTCCGAAGCACGTACAAACCCCGAAGCACGTACAAACTCCAAAACGTACAAAACACAACAGAAGTGCTCCAGGATGCTAGGGGCAGTGTTGAGCTTTTGTTACCTAGTGGCTACACAAGCCAGGAAGTACCAACGACTGGCTTTGGTGTGTGGTAGTAAAATGTAAATGAACATTTTTAAAAATTATTTGAATATATATGAGTGCTTGTATATAAATACACAAACAATACACATATGCTTTCAATTGTGTAATTTAAGTGTCTAGGTAGCTCTGTTTTGGAAGTTCAGTTAACGCTAGAAATGTGTTTTGTAATTTGTACATGCTTTGTCTCTAGGGGCCACCGTATATCCGTATATATTTATATATACACATATATAAATAAAACCACGGGGTTCTTTTTTACATTAGTAATTCCTTTTGTTCATAATTTTATATTGTTGTTAATAATAAATTAATTAAAGCAACAAAACAACCTGAAGAGCCGCCTGGGAGCCGAAAGAGCCGGTTCTCTAAAAAGAGCCGGAAATCCCATCACTACTGAGAGTTAAAAACTGTCTAAATTCTTTCATCTTTAATAAAATGATCAGTGTTGCTGTTTTACCAGGTGTAACAATTAAATTTAACATCCAGGCATCCATGAAAACAGAATTTATGAAATTTAACAGAGTTAGAAGTTAGCAGGAAGTTATCTTGCTACCTTCCTTCTAAACATAACATAGCATGTTCTGACAGACAGATTTCTGAAAACATTAAAGTATACAGCTCTGCTATCACTTCCAACATAAATGAAGACAGGAAACTAAACAGCAGTGATGTTTGTAGGGTTACTGAAGTTGGGCTAGCTAGCATATAATGATGTGCTACGTGATCGCTTACAATACAGCCATGTTAGCATAGCATAAACACAGTGAAGCTGGAGGATGAACGCTAACTTTTTTCCACTCAATAATGGTGACTTGTAAATAAACCCTTCTTGTGAGCATCAGAACCGGAGTCCTGCGCTTGAGTCCTCCTCCAAACCGTAACAGACAGGGATCCCGCCGTCTTAGTCAGAGGTCCCTTTACTACAGTTCGGAGTCGCGGACCTTCAGTAATAGTAATAGTAATAAATCACACAGCAATAGTACATTCACGTTGTTGTAAAAAGCATGATAACATATTAAGTAATCCAAAGTATTCAGAATACGTTACTGTCATTGAGTAACGTAACGGAATACGTTACAGAATACATTTTGGGGCATGTAATCTGTAATGGAATACATTTTAAAAGTAACCTTCCCAACACTGCTAATTGAATAGTCCAGGGGTGAGTGGACTTTTTACGCAGAGGAATGCAGGTGTTCAGAGGAAGGACCAGGTCAGTGTAGCTGTGTGCAGTTTGACCTTATTTTCTGTTGATTCAAGTTCAGTTATGTTTATTTGACCAGAGTTAATCATGGAGTTTTTTATTTATTTTTGTAAATATTGGTTGGTTACAAAATGGTGAATAAATCACTTGTTACACTGGACAGCATCTGTCTCCTGCACTTCTTTAGCCGCGAAGGTCAAGTCTTATCACACTCCTCAACCCAACCGGTCGCAGCAGATGGCCCCCCCCTCCTGAGCCTGGTCCTGCCGGAAGTTTGTTCCTGTTAAAAGAAGGTTTTCTCTTCTGATTGTCACCAAAGTGCTTGCTCAAAGGCAGTCATTTGATTGTTGGAGTTTTCTCTATTTCTCTTTGTATTATTCTTGTCATGGGCCGCGGCTCGGTGTCTGAGCAGTGGTAGGGATGCCCACGCCTACGGGTGTGGCTGTCGTCTTCACACCTGCATCCCATTCCAGGCGATCATCAGGAGGACTATTTAACCCCACACGGCCGGCTGGTCCTCACCAGTCCGTCAGTCACCATTCAGTGGTTATTGTCTGGCGTATTCGAGCCTTCACCTGCCTGTCCTCCTGGAGTTCAGATAAACAACCTGTCATCATCCTCTCTGTCGCCTTGGAATCCTCTCCCGCAGACACTTACTCCTCCCTCCGGTCTCCACCATCTGGCCCCGATCGCAAGATAAATAGGTCTACCCTGTTGTATGCTGTCTTTTGCCTGCTCCCCAGTAACTCTCTCCCTTTTCTGTTGCAGCCTCCCACGGTCCCGAATCGTTTATCTCCCGGCCTCTTCTGTTCTAACATTTCCCTTTGGTTATTCCGGGTCACCTTTAGTTAAGAAATAAAGTTTATTCTGCGTGCATTTCCTGCGTACTGTGTTTGCTTCTGGGTCCAGCTTGCGTGTTAGAACTACGGTTCTTGACAATTCTAGGGTCTTTACCTTACAATATAAAGCACTTTAAAGCAAATGTTGTTGTGATGTGATGCTATATAATTAAAATCAAATGGAATTAAATAGAACCAAAGTGAAAGCCTTTCGGTTACATACCTCCTGTATTGTACAGTCTAGCTGCACCTCGTCACACATACATGTTATGTATGGAAACTGGAACCAGATGAAATAAATATAAGTAAGTTACCAACAACATCTTTTATTAGCAAATGAATAATAAATTCTTGCCTTTAAGTTTTAGACCAAACAAAGTCCTTCTAGCCTCTACTTTATATAATGTTTTAAACATACAGACAAAGGTAAACAAGCAAGTCAGAGAGAGAAAGGCCAAAACATCATCTGGTCAGGGTCACTTAATCATAGTTTGTGTGAACAATGCTTATTTGCATTAAATCTGGGAAAAGCCCCTTTTCCCTTAAAAGGTGCCACATTTGTAAGGAAAACACATTTATGGTTTGAGCAGCAGAGTTAAGTATGTGGGTCACACTCATGCAAAACTTACAAATCTTCCCTGTCAATCCCAAACAACCTATTCTGCTAATGAGCCTTGTTTTGAGCTGCTGGTATCACAGGTGCTGACAGTCAGGTGCCTGATTGATGCCTGCAGCATTCAAACATGAACCCTGCTAAAGTGGTCAGCTGGTGTTTGTCCGTCTGTCCCATCTTTGACTGGATAGGGCCCTGTCATTGGACAAGTTCAAGCTGGTGTTCCACAAAACCAAATTGCAGCATTATTTGGAATGATCCCTAGAACCATCTCCAAAATGAAGTTCAACTTCCATATAATGGGGGATGTCAGAGACAGACTGTGAAGCAGGGCCCTGTTTCAGGAAGCCGGTTTAGTGCAAACTCTGAGTAAGTATACCCTG
>NW_024584973.1:0-11194 GCF_018398535.1 Haplochromis burtoni
AATGTGATTTATTTAAACTATAATGAACATGAGCATTGAATAAATAGAAGAATTTAACATGAAAACTGAACCTGAAGCTTCAGTTTGCTCTTTTTTTATATTATCTTTCCTATATGGAAATTTAAACATGCAGATGCATTTTGGTTTTCCTCTGAAAATGTGATTTACAAATATTAGCGCTGTAAACATTTTTCAGAGATAAAAAGACAGAAAACACATTCTGAGTTTGTTTAGCTCAATGCAACAAAAACTCACCTCATTTTCATACGGCTGAACTTTTATTCCCTTAAAAAGACCAGAGAAGGAAACAAACTTAGCTTTCACAGAGAATATCCAGATTTATCAAATCTTCCCATTTAATTGTGAATGTTCTCACCTGCCGCTCTTGTCCAAATGTGGATGACCACAGCAGCTGTTATGAGTGTTGCTACACCCACAGCCACAATGATGAATCTTCACCAGCACCAGCCTGGAAGGAAAATGAAAAACATTAAATATAGTTTTATGTTCTTTTCTCAACAAAAGCCCCCTCAACAATCAAATGGAAGATTCTGGTTATGTTTAGATAAAATCTATGTTGCTGTAGATCTTTAACAACATGAACCTGACTTCTCTTTTTCCTTCTGCCCCCATTACAACCTCTCTGCAGGATTTTCGTCAAAGTGTATAAATGCAAATGACATCTTAAAACCACACAGAATAGTTTAATAGTCGTAACAGATGAAGTTATTGAAAGCGCTGAATTTTATGAATACAGGTTTACTTACTTTTGAATTCTCTGTAGTATTTAATGCTCTGTGTGGTTCTTAGTTTGTTTGTACTTGGGTAACATTTGTTCAAGTGGCTTGAGTCTCAAGTCTGTTTTGAGGTTATTTGGTTTAGTCTTTTGTTCTTTTTCCTTCCCTTCTCTGTCAAGTTCGTATGTTAGTCATTGTCTCAGTACTTAGTGTCCACCATGATATGTTGAGCTAATCTCTATTGTTATTTAGATTGTGTTTAGTTTTTTTTGCTCAGACATCACACTCTCCCCATTGAATCCATTATGACAGAACAATGTGAGCAAATATTAGATCAGCAGCCTTCAACCCCTCAGAAGTGATAAAGAGAGTCATTTTTTGTGTGGTGGTGCCTCGGGAAGAAGAGCTGCTGGGGTCTAGTGAGGAGTACGAACAGTTAGTAGCACTTAAGTCACACGGCCTGATTTCAGGGATTCAATAGTTATTAGATTCCCTGCCTGCTCATAAGGAACACAAGACTAGTGTTTCTCTATCATGATAAATTAAGCCTGATTAAACACAGAACAGTGCTGCTCTTTTATCTTCTGAGGACACTCTCAAAGTAAAAAACAGTAAATGAAACCTTAAAACACACAAAATAGTTTACTTTTTTTTATAACAGATGAAGTTATTGTATGAACTGACTTGCATTCTCATGTGTTTCTTGATCAAATGATAGAATCCTGAAGATAAACTCCTGCACCTCTCCACCATGTGTCACTTGGCACTTCAACATCTCAGAACTCTTGGATGTGTAAATGTGATCAAATCTTGTAAAGATCACACTGGCTGAGCAGGCAGACTGTGACATCCTCAGGTCTTTGTTACCATAGAGCCACTTCACAGTGTAGTATTTGCATTCTTGATATGTGGACACAGAGCAGTTTAATGTCACTGTGTCATCATCCTTATGTTCAGTTACTGTTAAAGAAAAGAAAAGAGAACAAGAATAACATTTACAGTAATCATCACTGTAATTATAGTTATTGTAATGTTTCAGTTTGATGTTCAAACAATCTGAAAACATTATGATGGAAATACTCACGGTTAACAACAGACAGCTCAGCTACAGAGTCTGAACCTTCTTTTTGTCCTGATTTGTTGAACCTTCTGCAGGTGTACCGACCAACATCCTCAGCTGTGAGCTTCTTTATAACCAGAGAACATTTTGCTGTAACACTCAGTCTGTCTAATTTATTTTCGGCCTCTTGGTGAATCTTCCCGTGTTCAAACAGTGTTATTGTTGCTGTGTTTGATTTACTGAAGAGCCAGTGAGTACTGTCACATTTATCTTGATCATCTGTCACATTTTCACATGACAAAGTGACCTCACCTTCATCCATGATAATAAATTCAGAGTCTTCAACTGCTGCTGCTGTGAAGATAAAATCAAATCAACTGTGTAAACTTGACTTTTCTAATTTCATTTATAAATGTATTTGTATTCTTACCTGTTACTTGAAGCATTAGTAACACTGATGAAAAGAATTTAATCCATTTGAACTGAGTCGTCATTGTCTGTCTTTCTCCTTCCTGCTTTTCACAAAAATGACAGTCACAGTCTCTGAAACAGAGCTTCATGTAGAGGCTGTGCTGACTTCCTGTGGTTATCATCTCACCACCTCACTGTAACTGTTAAAACATTCAGAGTCCTTTCCCTGAAAATTCTAATTCATAGCATTCTGTTGTTTCTAATAACTACATGAACCAAAGAAAATTAGAGGTCAAAGGTCACACCAGACTGTCAAAAACCCTGCAAATTTAAAATGAGTGTGTAGCTCATTTGTGACGTGTTTGATACCTTAAAAAAGGAGAAGATGATGAATGCAATTGTGTAAATACTTACTGCTCTTTCTTTTCCTGAGAACTGAAGGGGAAGTGTTTTGGTGAGAATGTGGGCACAACAGCAGCAGAGCTCTGATGGTGTTAACCTCTAATGATGGCCAAACATCTGTGAGAAACACAGATCTGCCACAAACTGAATGTCCTCTAGACATTTTAAAAGTACACCAAGAGATAATTTGCATTTGCTTTGAATTTTACCAGTATTTGTATATTTGCTGATTTTCTTTTCTTTTACAGATGAATTTGAGTGGATTTCCTATTTCAAACTAATATACAGCACAGCTTAAAATAAGCTGTTTGACAGAGTGAAAGTCTACAATCAACAAAAGTGAAACTGATAATATGATGATAATGAAAGTTATAACAGTGTTAGCACACAATGTCCAAAAACAAAGTAGAAGTTTGTTTATTTTAATAAAACACTAAGTCCATATATGTGAATTAGCAAAAGTCATGACACCAAAGCAAGAGCAGTACTCACTCACAAGAGCAGGGCATAGAAGATCAGAGTTAACAGAGTTTATTTGCAAAGATTTAATCGAAAGCAACAAAGAACAGGTAAGCCAACCTGAATGAACCAGGCAGGCAGAGTGGAGTGAATGCACACATTTATGCACAAGATCCAACATAGGCTTGGAAGCCATCCTTTGCTTTGCTTTGCTTTGGTTTGGAAAATACTTTCTTTTTTTTCCTCTGCAAGAGCTCAAGTATACGACAACAGAGGTAAAGGATACTAGTAGCCATGACTGAGTTTCCATAGCTTCCCCTGCTGGTTAGTGTTCATTACAGAAGAGACTTCAGCCCAAACACTTATTAAGCTACCAGTTTAATGGGGTTTTGTTCTTTGAGCCACCAGTGTCCTAGAAGTAGAGGTGTGTGTGGAGCATCAAAGGCGCATAATTGATGTACTCGTGACGATTTCAAAGGATCAGAAGAAATAAAGATGAGTTCAGTGTGATGGGTGATCTGGGTTCTGAAGAAATTTCAGGTTGTTTAGCTAACTTGGTCTACAAGAAGCAGAGAAATCTCAACAATCATATGACCTCCTATGGACAAGCATACTAAGGGAGGATTCAGGGTCACTTGATTCAGCCCTAACTATATGCATTATCAAAATGGAAAGTTTTAAGCCTAATCTTATACGTAGAGAGGGTATCTGTGTCCTGAATCCAAACTGTGAGCTGGTTTCACAGAAGATGGCCCTGAAAGCTAAATCTCTGCCTCACATTCTCCCTTTTAATACTCTTGGAACCACAAGTAAGCCCGCAGTCTGAGAGCAAAGTGCTGTAATGTGGTCATATGGTATTATAAGGTCATTAAGGTATGATGGGGCCTAATCATTCAAGACCTTGTATTATTGGTATTCTGATCACTTCCATGGCCACAAGTGTATAAAATCCATCACCTCCATGCAGACTGCTTCTACAAGCATTTGTGAAAGAATGGGTCGTTCACAGGAGCGCAACAAACTTCATCATGGTACCGTCATAGGATGCCACCTGTGCAACAATTCCATTTGTGAAATTTTCTTGCCACTAAATATTCAACAGTTAGCTGTTAGTGCTAATATAACAAAGTGGAAGTAATTGAGAATGACAGCAACTCAGCCACACATTGGGTCAGCGCACTGAGGTACAGAGGTAGAGTCAATGGCTACTTACTTACAAATTTCATTCAGCCTTCAGATTAGGTCAAGAACAGTGTGTAGAGATCTTCATATTCTGGGTTTCCATGGCTGAGCAGTATCCAAGCCATACATAAGTGCAATACAAAGCATCAGACAGGGCTGGACTTGTAACCTGCCGTACAGAGCATTTGTCTAGTTGGCCGACACACTTTTGACCGATGGGTCAATGAAAAGCCTCTGCACACTGTCCCCACACACACTGACAGCAGCCCATTTGTTAATTTTCATTAGCCACAAAGGATTAGCACACTGAGTGTGTGACTGAACTGGTTTCCCACCATTTTGAAACACTCAGGTTAGTGTTGAGGAACAAAAATGAACTGTCAGAGCATGATGTGTACTTGAAAAAGAAGTAGTGGTAAAGGGATGTGGAAATGTTAAAGCACTAGCTGTACATCAACTTCAAATAACGCCTTCAACAATAAGTGTGTGTGTGTCGGGGGGTGAGGGAGGAGGCATTTTCCTATATGGTTATTTCACACTCACGGGGGTCTTGTGGTTCACTTTGGCTTCATCCTTGCTGCTTGTTCAGGGCGGCATAGGAGAGGGGGGGTCAATGTGTGCACATGTCCTTGTCTTTCTGTGTGCCACTAGTGGGTGTGTGACAGTGAATGAATGAATGTTGTGTGTGTTTGTGTGCGCATGGCTAGTCGTTGGTCTTAGGCTTGCTGGGTCTTGGCCCAGGTGGGACATGGTCACCGCTTGGCGCTGGATGCTTTTGCCCCTCCCTGGGATGCAGATGCGTGTTGGTGGGGTGCATGGCTGTTGGTATGCTTCCTTGGTGGCTTGGGTTGGCCTGGACTTCGCCCTTGTCGGGGGCAGGTTTGTGCTGGGTGGTCCTGGGACCCCACTCTTGACTCATATCTGGGGCCTCCATTCTTCTCCTGCTGGAATGGGATCATGGATGTCCCTGGGATGTGTGGCCTCAGATCTTTGTTACTCTTGGGAACTGTGGATGGCATGTTTGTCCTGGTTCCATCTCTTTCTGCTTCCAGGCTTCTGAGGGGCATCGCTGCAGCTTCCTGTCCTCATTATCATGTACATTTGTGACAAGGAAGCAGGAATTCTCTCTCTCTCACTCACACTCTACAGGAAGAATTTTGATTAATGTATTTGTGTATTTTCTCATTTTTTGTGTTCCAGTTGCTGTATGTGTGGATTTCTTTTGTCTCTGACAGGTACAGCAGTTGTATATGTTGTGCATTTCTATTTGTTTCTATTCCACATAATGTAATATCTGAAATAACACAAAAAGATTAAATAAAGGTATAAAAAATGTTTGGCACCACCATGCATTTAGATCACAATTTTGATTGCAAAAGCTGCCATACACACATTTAAAAAAAACTTCACGATGGTGCCATGTGCTGGAGCCACTTGGGGGGCAGAGTCAATGTTTTGATCCAAACAAAGATAAAACCTAGAATTTCACTGAGGAGATTTATCCATTTCATTCTCAGTGCAGTACATTATAGCTGGGGACTTCAGCCATGCCGACTTAAGGTCAGTATTTCCCAGATTTGAAGAGCATATTAAATGTGCAACAAGGGGGGAAAACACACTGGATAAAGCCTACGGCAACATCCAAAAAGGCTACAGAGCAACCCCTCTACCACATCTAGGTTTGTCAGACCACATGTGCATGCTGCTAATCCCTGCATACACTCCTGTTAGGAGGAGAGCCTCCCCAGCCACAAAGACTGTGAAAACCCTGCCAGAAGGTGCATCACATGCACACACAACATCAGTGCTCTCATATATTAACTTCTGTGTCAACAGTGCCACTGCGGACAAACGTTTCCAGGTGTATTCCAACCTGAAACCCTGGATGACTAAAGAGATGTGATGTCGCTTTCAGATCCGTTGATGGTATGCAGTACAGTGCAGCCAGATCTGACCTGAAAAAAAAGGTATCAGAAAGGCCAAGGCAGCATACAAGTGGAGGATTGAAGACCACTTCAGCAACAACAACTCACAACAAGTATGGCAGGGAGTTCAGCACTTAACCAACTACAAACCTGGCAGTACCACGTTGACTGAGGGCAATGTGGCACTTGCAGAGGAGCTGAACCACTTCTTCACATGCCTTGAGGTGAAGGTACCAGAGGCAGCAGCAGCTAAAACATCGGACAGCAGCAGCAGCCCAAGCCTCATGGTGCAGGATTATGAGGTGGTGCGCACACTGAGGTCAGTGAACCCCAGGAAGGCCGCCGGTCAAGATGGGGTGACTGGAAGGTTTCCAAAAGAATATGCAGACCAGCTGGCCCGGGTCTTCACTAAGATCTTCAATGTTTCACTGTCTCAGTCCTGCATCTCGCTGTGCCTAAAGTCGGCCACAATTGTCCCACTGCCAAAGAGAACCAACATTAGCAGCCTCAATGTGACATTGCAACTGGTCCAACAACACATCATGTCCTGCCTGCCACCCACACTTGACCCGCTCCAGTTTGCATACAGAGCTAACAGATCAACTGAAGATGCCATTCCTACAATGCTCCACACCACCATCTCTGACCTGGAACAACAGGGTGTTACGCCAGGCTGCTCTTTGTTGACGTTAGCTCTGCTTTCAATACGATACTCACAGACAGACTGATAGTTAAACTGCTGGATATCGGACTTCCTTCTACTACCGGCCGCTGGATCGGAGACTTCCTGTCAGACCGTGTACAGAGAGTTAATGTGCAATAATAACAGTGTGCAATACACATACACTTATTCATAATTTTATTACTATTATTACTATTAATACTTATTAATTTAAGTTACTATATCGTGTTGTGTTGTACGTTTTTCCCAAGGTTAGAAATGCCCAGTTACTTCAGTCTGGTGCACGTAATCTCGAAATCCCATCTTGTGCGGCTGGAAAGGCTGCCTTCCAGAATGATTGGTCGCTGCTTTGTCGACCCCAGTCAAACCCAGAAATCACTGACACAAGTTTGTTCTGTTAATTTGAAATAAATCAGTCTTCACAAACAGATTTTCTGAGGTTTTTTTATTTGCCGTTGCAAAGACAAACAACAACACAGAGTACAGCAGCAGTATGTATTTCTTTAGATTAAGAATAAAAACAAGAATCGAATCATTTATAGAAACACCTTATCAACCTGCCACAGTCACAGAATACAATCAGAACATTACATGCAGCTGAGTATGTCTTGTATTACAAAATAATATGGAGACAAACACACTGAGATGCATCGTTCATTTCAGTTAGGCCCGTATAACAAAGAGAAGCACAGAATCTTAACATTTTCCATCACATTACTGAAGTCTGACAGACGCAGAAGGATCAGTCAGTGTCCATCAGATCTTCTACTTCCATATTTCACTGTCAAAATTTTCATCATTACATACCTGTGACATACAGCATGATGACAAACTCATTCACTCTCTGGACATTAGACTTCAACATGATATAGCTTTTGTGATCTTTGGGCATCAATGTAGCACAAACTAAAAGTGATAAACTGTAAGACATCCATGACATTACATTAACACCATTAGGTACAAAATGTGATTTATTTAAACTATAATGAACATGAGCATTGAATAAATAGAAGAATTTAACATGAAAACTGAACCTGAAGCTTCAGTTTGCTCTTTTTTTATATTATCTTTCCTATATGGAAATTTAAACATGCAGATGCATTTTGGTTTTCCTCTGAAAATGTGATTTACAAATATTAGCGCTGTAAACATTTTTCAGAGATAAAAAGACAGAAAACACATTCTGAGTTTGTTTAGCTCAATGCAACAAAAACTCACCTCATTTTCATACGGCTGAACTTTTATTCCCTTAAAAAGACCAGAGAAGGAAACAAACTTAGCTTTCACAGAGAATATCCAGATTTATCAAATCTTCCCATTTAATTGTGAATGTTCTCACCTGCCGCTCTTGTCCAAATGTGGATGACCACAGCAGCTGTTATGAGTGTTGCTACACCCACAGCCACAATGATGAACCTCCACCAGCACCAGCCTGGAAAGAAATTAAAAAACACATTAAAATACTTTAAATATTGTTTTCTGTTCTTTTCTCAACAAAAGCCCCCTCAACAATCAAATGGAAGATTCTGGTTATGTTTAGATAAAATCTATGTTGCTGTAGATCTTTAACATCATGAACCTGACTTCTCTTTTTCCTTCTGCCCCCATTACAACCTCTCTGCAGGATTTTCCTCAAAGTGACATCTTAAAATCACATACAACAGTTTACATTTCATAACAGATGAAGTTACTGTAAGAACTAATTGCATTCTCACCTATTTCCTGGTCAACAGATTGAATCCTGAAGATAAATTCCTGCACCTCTCCACCATGTGTCACTTGGCACTTCAACATCTCAGAACTCTTGGATGTGTAAATGTGATCAAATCTTGTAAAGATCACACTGGCTGAGCAGGCAGACTGTGACATCCTCAGGTCTTTGTTACCATAGAGCCACTTCACAGTGTAGTATTTGCATTCTTGATATGTGGACACAGAGCAGTTTAATGTCACTGTGTCATCATCCTTATGTTCAGTTACTGTTAAAGAAAAGAAAAGAGAACAAGAATAACATTTACAGTAATCATCACTGTAATTATAGTTATTGTAATGTTTCAGTTTGATGTTCAAACAATCTGAAAACATTATGATGGAAATACTCACGGTTAACAACAGACAGCTCAGCTACAGAGTCTGAACCTTCTTTTTGTCCTGATTTGTTGAACCTTCTGCAGGTGTACTGACCAACATCCTCAGCTGTGAGCTTCTTTATAACCAGAGAACATTTTGCTGTAACACTCAGTCTGTCTAATTTATTTTCAGCCTCTTGGTGAATCTTCCCGTGTTCAAACAGTGTTATTGTTGCTGTGTTTGATTTACTGAAGAGCCAGTGAGTACTGTCACATTTATCTTGATCATCTGTCACATTTTCACATGACAAAGTGACCTCACCTTCATCCCTGATAATAAACTCAACTGCTGCTGCTGTGAAGATAAAATCAAATCAACTGTGTAAACTTGACTTTTCTAATTTCATTTATAAATGTATTTGTATTCTTACCTGTTACTTGAAGCATTAGTAAAACTGATGAAAAGAATTTAATCCATTTGAACTGAGTCGTCATTGTCTGTCTTTCTCCTTCCTGCTTTTCACAAAAATGACAGTCACAGTCTCTGAAACAGAGCTTCATATAGAGAGGCTGTGCTGACTTCCTGTGGTTATCATCTCACCACCTCACTGTAACTGTTCATAAAAATATAGAGAGTCCTTACTTTGACAATTTCAATTCTTAATCTTCTGTGGTTTATAATCAGCATCTGAAGCAAACAATATTACAGAGGTCAGCGGTCACACCAGACTGTCAATGACTCTGTAAATTTAAAATGAGTAACTAACCACAGCCAAACAGTGCATTTGTCACAGTGATGTATTTGGTGCCTTAAAAAAGAGAAGATGATGAATGCGATTGTGTAAATACTTGTAGCTCTTATTACTTTTTCACCAGGATATGTTATTATTTTGTTTTCAGAATTTATGCTGAGGAAGAGAAAACTTCAACAGAAATTGGCTGTTGATGTCTAAGAGTAGTCATGAAGTTAAGATGGCATTTCTTTGCTGTGACACATGTTTGTTCCTCATTGCATTATTTTCTTCTGAGAAATGAAGGGGAAGTGTTTTGGTGAGAATGTGGGTACAGCATCAGCAGCAGAGCTCTGATGGTGTTAACCTCTAATGATGGCCGGAGCAAAGTCAGAAACACAGATGCGTCATACACTAAATGTCCTTTACACATTTTAAAGGTACACTAAGAGATAAATTTCATTTACTTTGAATTTAATGTGTGCATGTTTGCTTTTTTTAAATAGGTGAATTTAACTGGATTTCTGCACTCAAGCACATTTAGAGCACAGCATAAAAGAAACTGTTCAACAGAGGGAAAGTCTACTATCAACAGAAAACGGTCTAGAAGTAACATTAGATTGTTGTTTATTTTCATAAGAGACTTTGACAAAGTCCAGGTCCACAAATTACCCACTCCTGACTCAGGGAGTTAGTGATGAAGAATAACAATATAGCCAATGCCTGTGCTTTCAATGCTGTAAAACAAGCATGGAATAATTCACAGAATCTTGTTATCTGCCATCATCACAAAATACAATTAGAATATTCCATGCAAATGATAATTTGTACAGCTGTGTGTATATTATAGGATTATATGGCGACATATTCTATGTTCTATTCAGCTTTATCACCTTTGGGATGAAATAGAGTGGACACTCTTAGCCAGGACTTTTCATCAAACATCAATGTCTGACCTCAAAAATGGTAAAAAATTCCCAGAAACACTCTTAAACCTTGTGTAAGAATGCAGCGGGTTGCAGAGAGATGCAGAGAATCTTACCAAGGAGACCAGCATCCAGATAACTGAGCTGCAGGTGACTAAAGCGGCAACTTGACAAGGAAACTAGAGGTAAGTACAGTGAATGAACACAGAAACAGGATGCAACAATGCCTGGTTACCACCAGAGGTAGCTGACAAACTGGCAGAGAATAGACGACTGCGCGGGGCTTAAGCGCATTGTCATCAATGGATGGCAGGTGAGAAACCAGGGCAGACACAGGTAGACACAGGATGAGAGTGGAAAAACACCAGACGCTTCCTCGGCTCATGACAATTTGGAGAGGAGAGCCGTGCGCTGGAGCATTCTGAAAAGTGTATTTTGGTAGTCAAGTTTCCTGTTGGTATCTGGATTACACCTTTTGAACAACATCTTTGTGATGCCCCTGATGAGGCTCAATATGTTAATACAGTGGGGCAAAAAAGTATTTAGTCAGCCACCGATTGTGCAAGTTCCCCCACTTAAAATGATGACAGAGGTCAGTAATTTGCACCAG
>NW_024584974.1:0-9133 GCF_018398535.1 Haplochromis burtoni
GCTGCTGTTTGGTTCCGCCGCCCCCGTGTTCTCTCTACGTTCCTTGGGGACCATGTTTGTGCCGCCTCTCCCATTGCCCCTCTCTAGTACCCTCAGTCCCTTTCTGGGGTGCCCCCTGCGTCTTTGCCGGGGTCCTTCTGGCCCGCCGGTGTTTGGGTGGGCCTTCCGCCTTCCGCTCGTCCTTTCCCTTTCTGCTCTTGTCGGCCGCTTCGCCAGCTTCTCTCGCTGCTGTGGGCCCGGTTCCGGGTCCGGCAGTTCCGGGGTCAAGCCCTCTCGTGGTTCCTCCTCTGGCCCCCCGCCATCTCCCTTCCGCCCGTACGACATCCGTGCCCTCTCCTCCGCCCGCCGGCTCCCTTCCGTTCCTGTCCCTGTCGCCCTTGGTCTTTCCTCAAATTATTCCCTGTCTTCTTCCCCTCTCACCCTGTTTATTGAGTCCCCTTTTGGGTGCTCCGTGTCCCTATCCCGGCCTCTTTTGTGCGATACTACTGGCTCCGCGCCTGCCCCTTTTATGGCTTCCCCTCTTGGTGCTCATGTTGGCCGCATCCACTCATCTCTTACCGTGCCGCGCCCCGCCTTCTTTACAGTGCTCTCCTTTCCTTCTAACTGCCCACTTTGTTGTTTGCCTGGCTACGCCTGGGCCATCTGTCCTGTCCTTCTGCTGTGCCCAGACCTTCCTTTTGTGGCCCACTCGGTCCCTCTTCCTCTTCTGCCGGCGCCCTGCTTGGCCTGTGCGTGCACCTGTCCCCGCCCCTCCCGCCTGGCCCCCTTCCACCCTTGCCTTTGTCCGGTTCCTTTAAGTTTCGTACGTTCCGTCTCCTCCATCCCTCCTGCCTTCCGTTTTTTGGGTGGTCAACTTAAGTACCTGGCCGCCATTGTGCCCTTTTGTGGCACTCCCCTCTTTGCTCCCTCATATGTGGGTCTCTGCCCGGGGCCCCCCCCCGCGTCCCGGGCGCTGTTCCGTGCACCTGTCCCCTTCCATGCCTGCCCGACCGTCGCGGTCCAGCCTTGGCCCACGTGCATCGCGGCGTCCCCCCTCTTATCCCCGCCGCTCCCGTTTGCCCCGCCGTGCCCTACCCTCCTATGTCCTGCCCTAGCGCGTGCTGTCCCGCTCTGTCCCTGTTCTTTCTTCGGTAATCGTGTGCCCTGCGCATGTTTGTTCTCGACCCCTCGTCCTTGGGGCTCGTGCTTGTGTGCCGCTCCCTGTTCGCCCCGCCCCTCATCCGGCCCATGACATGCGCCTGTCCCCCCCGCGCGGGTCTCCTACCCTCTCTCCCGGCGGCCCGCTCTGCGGCCCTTTGGGCTTCCCGCTCTCCTGGCTCTTCCGGCAGGGGCCCGCCACTGTCCGATCCCTTCCTCCTGTCCGGTTTCCGCCCGGGGCGGCGCCCGTCCGGGTTCGTTGTCGTCCCCTGTCTCCGGGGGCGGTTCGCTTCGGCGTGTGTTCGTCCTCGGTGCCTCCCTCCGGCTTCCGCTGCCCTCGGTTTGTCCGCCCCGCGTTTTCCTTAACTCCGGGTCTCTGCTTCCTTCGTTTTTCCCCCTCCCGGCTTCCTGACCTCGGGCCCCCGCCCTGTCCTTCTGTTGGCTCCGCCGCCTCCTCTTGTGGCGCGCTCCGCCCCGGCGGCGCCGGCGGTCTCTAGTTTGGTCTTTTGCTTCCCGTGCGCTCGCCCGGCGCCCCGCCGCTTTCTTGACCCTTTCCGCGCCCCCTAGCGCTCGCTCCCTGCTACCGCAGCGGAGCCACCCGCCCGCCCCCCCGGGCGCCCCTCTGCCCCCGGGCACGGCCACCTCCGTACGCCGCGAGCGGGCGTCCCCCGGTCCCTCTGGCCACCCCGCCCTCCTGTCCCCGCCACCCGCCCGCCCTGCTAACCGCTCGCCCTTCCTACGGTCTACTGCTGCATTTTATCCCTCCTCGCCCTCTCCGTGCGACTGCTACGGTTACGTTCTCTGCCCGCTCCCCTCTCCCCTGTTGTCCGCGCTTGCTGCGGGCTCGGCTTACCCTTGTCACTGTTTGCCTCGTCCGGATTATCCCGCTTGCTACGACCAAACCGTCCGCGGCCTTGGTGCGCCCCTTACTACAATCCCTCCTCAGTGCTGTCGCTCTCTCCAAGTTCCGTGGTCGCTGCCCCGTGCCCGCACCCCGCGCCCATTCCCCGCATTTCCCTCTGTCCCCATCTTGGCCGTGGCTCCCGCTGCCCCTGCCCTCCTTACCCCCAGCTCCCTATCCGCCCGCAATGCCCAGCCTTGCCCTGGCGCTTTTTTTCCTTCCTCCCCTCGCGGCCGCCTGGACCGGGGGCCGCCTGGTCTGCCCCACTCGCTCGCTTCACAGCCGGCCTGCTCGCGCTTTTGCGCGACCCTGTCTCTTGCATTGCGGCCTCCCTCCTCTTTGGCCCGCGCGTTTCTTCCCGCCCTGCGTCTTTCCCCCGTCCTCCAGCCTCCTCTCGCTTCTTCTTGGGGCTCTCTTCTCCGGCAGCCTCACCGGCGCCTCCTGTGCTCCCGCGCTTCTCCCTGCCTCGGCTCACGTTCGTAGCCTGCTGGTTTGTTTGTCTTTGCCCTCCGGCTACTGTCTTCCGTGCCGTCCTCTCGTTGGTGTTCCCATCGTGCTTCCGCAGTTTCCTCTCGTTGCCCTGCCCTTCCCGCCCCCCTTGGCAACTCTCCGTTCCCTTTGCGTTCCGCCGCTCGCCCTGTGCTCTTGTGGTGCTTCTCGCCGGCCCCCGTTCCCGCGCTCCTGCGCTCACACCCCTCGTGTTGCGTCCCTTGCCCTGGCCCTCCACCCTCTCGTTTTACCTTGTCGTCCCTGCCTCGCTTCCCTTCCGGGTCCTTCAGTCCCCTGCCCCCCCCCTACTTCCCCTGCCCGCTCTGAATGCGCGTGGGGGCGGTCCCTGTTGCAAGGCGCGCTTCACGTTCTGTCTCGCTCGCTTGCTCCTGGCGCCTCTTCTTTATGCCTCGCTGTCTGTGTTGCGCGCATCCGTGGTTCTCTGCGCTCGCCCGTGCCGCCTCGGCGGCGTACGTCGCCGCCGCTATCCCTGCGCGCTCCCCAGCCCCGCAACCGTCCGCCGGCCCGTTGCTTACTCCTACCCTTCCCCCTGTTGTCTTGTTCGCTCTACTGCGTCCGCCCCGCCCGCCCAGGTCTCGCCCGGTTCACCTTCTCTAGCGTCCGCTTCTCGTTTGCCACAAACCCTCCTCTCTTCTCTTGCTTCATCTCTCTCTGTCATCTCTCTTCTCTCTCTCTCGTACCTCTTCGGTCTCTCTTCTCCTCTATCTTCTCGTACTTCTATCTCTCTTCTCTTCTTCTCTTTTTTACTTTTCTTTTTTTGTTCTGCTTGTTCCGTTTGGGATTCTGTTGCAACTCCGCGTTCTTGCCTCCCGGCGCCGCCCGCTGCCCCCGGCTTCCTTTCCACCTTGCCCTCCCTTGCCCGTCCTGGTCTCCTTTGCTTCCCCTTTTATTGTTTCTTTCTTTCTTTTTTTCTTTTCCCTTGCTCGCCTCCGGGCCCGCCCTTGCCCTGCGGACCCCGCACGGGCGCCCGGCCGCGGGGGCCACCCCCACGCGGCGCACGCGGGCTCTCGTCTCTCTCTCTCTCTGTCTCTCTCTCTCTGTCTCTCTCTCTCTCTCTCTCTCTCTGTCTCTCTCTCTCTGTCTCTCTCTCTCTCTCTCTCTGTCTCTCTCTGTCTCTCTCTCTCTCTCTCTGTCTCTCTCTCTCGTCTCTCCTGTCCGCCGCCCCTGCGCGTCCTCCCTCCCCACCTCCGCTGCTCTCTTTGGCCTCTCCCCGTCACCTACTACCTCTTCACCCTTCTTGGGGTGCCGCTCGTCCCCTCGCCCGCGCCCCGTGTGCTTTGAGGTCGGCGCCCCCGGGTGTTCGTCTGTTGTGTTGTGAGGCACCCTGTGTGTCCCCTTGTGCGCCTGGCCGCGCTTGTATTCCAAAGGTTTCTCCATGTAACGATCTGCTAGGGAGTGTGGGGGGGCCACAGCCCCGTCCTCCAGGGTATGAAGCAGGTATGGAGGAGATCAAAACTCCAGACATCCAGAGGCCCCCAGAACACAAGAGACCATGGAAGACCAACAGAGGGGCAGCCGCGCCACTGTCCCAGTAAGAGCTGAGGAGAGTCCCAGATGAGGGTTCACTCAGCAGCCGCGGAGCAGAAGCCAGGGGGAGTTGCAGTGACGCGCCCGTGAGCTCCGCCGGCCGCCAGCTGTGCCTGAGTGACCGAGCCCCAGGCCGAGAGGCCGGGGGCACCCCACCCCCGAAGGGGCCCGAGCGAGCCCCAGGCTCCAGGCCCCGATAAGCGGCCGCCAAGGAGTGAGCCGGTGTGTACCTGGACGCCCACCCCCAGACACAAAGAACCACCAACGCACCGACACCTGAGGGAGTCCGCCACCGGCAGGGGAAGTGGTGGTGGGTGGAGATAGGCCTCCAAACCTTGGAGGGCCTGAGGTGTCCCCAGAGAGGTGGCGTCTGATACCCAACCTGACATATAGACACACAGATACAAACATCCATTCCCACCCTCATGCTCTCATATGCACTTACTCCACACTCAACCAACGTGGAGACAGACATAAAGAGACGCTGTACACACGATCACACTCCCCAAGCGT
The DNA here is from genome assembly GCF_018398535.1 of Haplochromis burtoni. Taxonomy (NCBI): domain Eukaryota; kingdom Metazoa; phylum Chordata; class Actinopteri; order Cichliformes; family Cichlidae; genus Haplochromis; species Haplochromis burtoni. Next base: position 4,589 of record NW_024584974.1, read on the forward strand.
ACTCTAAGCCCCGGGTCTAGGTACCCTTGCCCCTGGAGGGGGGAACTGCACCCAGACCCAGGTGGTGTTACCCTTTTCCCTGCGGTGGGGGGAGGCAGACCGCCCCGACTCCGCAGCAGCAGGGAGGCCCCACACTCCAGACCGCAGTCGGACGGCCAACTCCTCCTCCTAGCCCCCCTGCTCCAGCAGGTCGCAGAGAACGGGGGTGAGAGAAGACTCCAAACCTCCCTCCACCCGCTCATTGTAGTGTTGATGCATGTGTGTTCTAAGGTGCATTTAAAACCCAGGAGGGCATGGAGCTACCTGCCAGAGAGCAGCAGGTAAGCGCATGGTCCCTCCTGCTAGCCCTCAATGTCTACGTGTATTTAAAATTGAGAGGTGGGCAACGACGCCAGGGGTGAGGTGTACACCCTGATGGTACTTTGGGTTCCGTGTATCGTGCCCACCCCCAAGATCCTATATGTATGTGTAATGAGAGTGTGAGTAATGTTGACTGTTCTCCGTTGTGCGCTCCCTTGCGGCCCACGGCAAGCCAGCCGGGAGCCCGCGGGGGGCTGCTCCTGCAACCCTCTGGTGCCCACGGGCCTTTACCCCCACGGCCCTGGCCCTGTGTAGGGTCCTTGTGGTGGACGCGGGCCGCGGGCGGCCGCTGGCCTGGGGCGGGCCGGCCGGGCGGGGCCCAGTGCCCCCTCCCTCGGGCCCGCTCCCCCTGCTTGCCCCCTCCCCCCCGCCCGTGGCCCGGGGGGCCCCGGCCCTCCGCCCCCGGGCCCCGCCCCACCCCACTTCCCCCACGCGCCGGGGGCCCCGCCTCTCCCCCCACCCCCCTCGGTGCTGGCGCTGCTCCACGGCGCCCGCGCCCTTGCTCTGTGTGGTGGCGCGGCTGTCTCCCGCCTCATGTCCTCTCTCGCTCCTATTCTCTCTTGGTTCGCCTTCCGCTTCTTTTCTTTCCCGTTCCTGCGGCCTGTTAGTTCTTGGCTTGCATCGGGCCAGTGCCCCCTCTCGATACTCTTGTTCTCTGTCGTGGGCCCTTCTCTCCGCTGCCCCCCCCCTCGGGCCGTTTGGCCTGTTTCCTTTTCCAGCCCCTTTGCCTCCGTCTTGCCCCTCTCTCGCCCACCCCACTTCTGCCATGGCGGCCCGCCCCGAGCTTGCTCTCCCTTGTCCCGTGCCTTGGTTTGGCCGTGTGCGCCGTTGTTGGTTCGCCGTCTCCCCCTCTTGCCCTCTCTCTGACCCGTTAGTGCAGCTCTCTGTCGTACTTTTGTCTTGCCTTCATTCCGCCTGGGCTTCTCCTTCGTGCCCGGTTTCCGCCCACTATGCGCCCCGCCGTTTCGGTCTCCCGTTACCTGCTCCCTCCGCTTCCCCTTTTGGCACCTCGGCCGTGCTCTTGCTTCCCTCTGTTTTCGCCCCCACCTTCTGTACTCTTTTGGCTCGTCCTTTGGGGGCTTTACCGCGTCAGCCCTTGAACCCCCCTTGGTGGTGTTTGTAGTTTCCACTTGCCCCGGTTTCACTTTTGCCTTTTTTCCTCTGGCTTTCCTTTGTTGATCTTCTCCTTTTTCTTGTTGCTCCCCTCTTGTTCCTCGTCTTCCCCTGCCCTCACCTTCTGTTCCTTTCTCGTCATCATCTGTTCTCCCTACTTGCTTTCTTTCGCCACTTCCCTCTGCACCGTTTATCCTCTTCTTGTTTTGTCCTCTGTCCGGTTGTTTCCCGCTCGGTGTCCCCTTTGCTGGGCTTCACTGCCGCCGCCTCCGTCCCTTTTCGCCTCCCCCTGCTGTCCGGCGCACGACGGCTTGCTGTTGCTGGCTTTTTCCACGCCTTCCTGGTTGTTGGCTGTTTGCGCTGATCCCTGGTCGCTCTGCCACATCTCTCGATTCTTGCCCCGTGGCTTGTTTCTCCTCCGCCCCAGGTTCCTCTACGCGGGTCTGTTTTGCACCCTGCGCTCCTTGCCGCTTGTTGGCTCCGCCGTCGTGCTGCCCGTGTCGGGTCCGTTCTCCTCCTCCTTTCTCCTTGGTCTTTTGTCGTGTTTTCCGCTTATCCCTGGGGGTTTCTTTTTCCCCCGGCCTTTGGCCTCCCTGCCTCTCGCGCTCTGACCCCCATCTTGTGGCGGTTTCGTTGGGCTCCTGCCGCCTCCATCCTTTCTTTTTGGTACAGCCCTCCTTTTTCTAGCAGGCACCCCTTCCCCTCCGTTGCTATGGGTCGCCCCTTTCCCCCTCGCCCGCTCCCTTCTCCTATTCTTTTCCCAGTGGGGGCTATGGTTTTCCTTTCGTTCGCTCTGCCAGCTTTTGGGCGCGCCCTTCCTCCCTCCCTCTTTTCTATTTCCGGTGCCGTGGGTGTCGACCGCGGATATTTGAAGCATGTGTACCTGCACATGCATATTAACACACGGGTACTGTGGAATATATTTTTTACTCACCTAAAGCGCTCGTGCTCTCGTCCACTCCCCGCAAAAAAATAGCAGCTGTGCGGTGTCTGTGGCATCGGTGCTCTCATCATGCGATGGAGTAAAAATCAAAAGCACAGCTTTATCAGACAGTTGCAGTTTAATGTTGGCTGACGAGTCTTCAATGCGTCGCACAACTGTATTTCTGGACATGCTGACGTTGTTGAAGTCCTGCACTTTTTCCGGGCACATTATTTCGGTGACTTTAACGAGGCCGTGTTTTATGAGGTCTCCATCTGAAAAAGGCTTGCCATGTCTTGCGATGAGTTGGGCGACCTCATAGCTGGCTATTGTAGCCTTTTCCTGGACAATTTGAGCACAAAAAAATACTGTTGCTGACCCTGCAGGACAGCTACCCTTTGCTTTAATTTCTGCTCTCCTTCAGCACCAGTGCAAGATGCATAGGCCTGATGTTTGGTTTCATAATGACTTTGTACATTATACTCTTTCATAACTGCCACAGTTTCAGTGCAGATCAAACAGACACACTTCCCCTTGAATTCTTTGAAGAAATATTCACTCTCCCACCGTGTCTGAAATTTTCTGCACTCACTTTCTACCTTTCGCTTCTTTGGTTCTGCCATGTTTAGTAACTTGGGGTAAATTTCTTCTGTGATTGTCCTTTTTGGTGGAGCAACTGCCTTGATCAACAGTAGCTCCCCCTGGTGTTAAAACTAAGAAGTGCAATACACTCAAGCAAAAGTTGAAGTGCGGGCCATATTCTATTCTATTTATAAAATTACTTGTGGGCTAATTAAAAATGGCTCGCGGGCCGGAGTTTGGACACCCCTGCTGTAAACGGACCAAACTTCAGTCAGGGGAACAAGTGCAATATAAGGTTAATCATTAATATACTGCTGCATGGGCTGGGCTGTAGTTACATCGTAAGGCTTTAAAAACTGAGTTTTAAAATGAATAGTGGTAATAAAAACCAACAGAGGCCGACGGTGATCACTGCCTTTTTTTAGTGGCTTGTTCAGATTAAATAGAACAAAATAAAATGCATTAAAACATGTAAAAATAAAAATAAAAATGCAACAGCATTAATAAACACAGAATAGTTTGGACCTGGAAGCAGGTTTCATGAGGTCATCACTTAAAGACCAGATATCCCACCTGCTGTAAATGTTTTAATGCAGTGCAGTTGTTATTATCACTCATCACATCCTGTTTATGACAGTTATAATATAAATATAATTCATATAAGAAATTAAATTGTCTTGTGTAAACTATATTTAGTGTTAAATAGACCTATACTACTGTACTTTAATGTTGGTTACAGTGGTGGTACCTTAAGAGCCATATATTTTATGAGGTGGTACTCATTGTGAAAAGTTTGAAAATCATTGTTCTAAGCCATCTAAGGAACTTACATACATTCTCTCCTTAGACTAAGCCACTTAACGTTTGTGAAATCGGACTCCGATAACCCTACCCTGGGCCGGGCAAACTGTTCACTAGACTTTTCACTCATAGGGCTTTTTGAATTGATCTTTGTCTGGTCCCTCACCTACTACCAATTTCAATCAGCTTCTGACTATTAAAATAGTTTCTTAAATTATTTTTTTTAAAAATGCACTTAGTGAAATAGTGTTTAACACCAAACTCAACTAAATACTGAATCATGTACCATTAACAAGCTCTGAAACTAAATGTAAGAGCCTAAATAATAAAAGAATTCATGAGGTCATTACATATACCTCCTTCGCAGCACACTGAGCCACAGGAATGTCCTAACACCTATACCAACTGAGCAAGCCAGCTTCTTCTGGCATTGCACCCTACAGACATCCTACAGAGAAAGCTGATTTCCATTGTTTATTTCCACAGCCAGAAGCGACTGGAGGATATGCTACATCCTTCTATTTTTAAAAAGGGGAACCACAATCCCAGTCTGTTAACACAGAGCCACTGTGCATCATCTATCATGTAATGTTGCAGACGGGTGTCAACCACCCCTTTCATCCCCAGGCTCAGCTTCCTCTTCACAAGACATGCCAGAGGGACTAAAGAGATCCACCACCCGAATATGTCCTAGATTGAAGTTCTAGAAGTCTATAATTTAAATGGTAGGTTTATTTGAATAGTGTGAGACAAAATAATAACAACCC
>NW_024584974.1:10051-11190 GCF_018398535.1 Haplochromis burtoni
GAATGTCTCACACTGTGTTCTTGACATGTTTTATTGCTGAATCATGAAGAGAAAGGAGACTCTGCGTCTAGGCCAGAAGAGAGTCACATTCTATACCCCCACCTTTGTAGAAAGACAGGGAGGCAAGGTCAGGAGCCAGTCTCGCTAAGAAGTAGAAAAACATGTGAACATGTAGCTTTTATGACAAGGTGGGGGCTGTCAGAAGCTATAAAAGTCTGTGAATGTCGCCACCATTTTGAGAGACATGTGCCTGACCCTCTGGCCGCATCTCTCCCATCTGGACGTTTTAATGCTCTTTGTGTTGAATTGTATGGAAATAAATGATTGTTGATTGAGCATTTATACACCGAGTATTGTCCTTCTTTCAGCCCAAAGATCAAAAGAATTGGGAGATTCCAACAGTAGTTGCTAAAGTAAGTCAAAAACAGAACTTTCAGGGGACAAAAACATTTTTGTAGCCACTACTTTCCGTTTTTTGCTCTTGATGAAGGCGGTCGCTTTTTACTTTTTGTTTTTACTTTTCCTTGGAACACTCTCTTCACAGTCTGTTTCTAAAACCTAAAAGAGAACTATGGATTTGATTAACTGGTCTCTGAATGCTATTGACACCCCTTTCTCAACGAGAAGTCTGGGCTCGGGACAGCCCGAGTGCCCTGGAGGTACTTTCCCTGCCGGATACACAATGGATGGGTGGCAGACATGGAGGCTCGTGTGCCTGGCGGGACTGTCGATCGAGGACGCTGAAGATATCTACCTATTTGGAACCATGATAACAGGGTTCTTGCTGATTGGAGCTGGCTTGGCCCTGACTTATCGAAGAATTAAGAAAGCGGAACCGGCTGTTCAAACCCCCACAAGACTGCCCGCTGGGATTGAAACAATAGGACGAGGAGTGAGTTTATCAAAATGGGCTCATTGAGTGCAGCATGGATAAGATCTTGGAGAAGCTTACGGCTGCCGTGAATACTCAGAATAAAATCTCTGAGTGCAAACTGGATTACATCTTGGAGAAGCTCACTGTGGTCATGAGTTCTCAGAATCGGCTCTTTGAGCACAAGAATGACAACATCACCGAGCGTAAGGTTGATAACATCATGGAGAAGCTCGTGGCTCTCCAACGGGAGATTGAGAGACCAGTG
>NW_024584975.1:0-6005 GCF_018398535.1 Haplochromis burtoni
TAAAAACAAATATTGACTGGTGTTTTGTGAACTTCTGTTATCAAAAAAAAATACTTTAGATCTTTTTTGTTCATGGTTGATCAATTTTAAATTAAGTTTAAAGGAAGTGAAAGAAACAGATGTGAAGTTTTAACTGTATTCTCATGAGTGCTTGAGCTTTGCGGTCAAAAAAGAACAAAAAGTTTTAAACAAGAAAATGATCACAGGGTCAAGTTATTAACTGTAACACCTGATTAAAAAAATAATCACTGACAATATATTTATTCCCATGTTTACATTTGTATCTCATTTTTCGATTATCTTCAACCTTTTCTCCTCCAGCGGGTGTGGTGAGGCCCACCCTCACAGTCCTCCCTCCCTCCAAAGAGGAAGACAAACAGAGTAGTGCCACTGTGGTGTGTTTGGCCACCGGGGGCTTCCCCTCAAACTGGAATTTGGGCTGGAAGGTGGGGAGCACCAGCACATCCTCAGGGGTTTCAACCAGCCTGGAGGTCTTGGGGACAGATGGCCGCTACAGCTGGAGCAGCACCCTGAGCCTCTCTGCAGACCAGTGGAGGAAGGCGGGCTCAGTGAGCTGTGAGGCCAGTCTGAGTGGACAGAGCCCCGTCACTCAAACCCTGGAGCCTGACCACTGCTCAGAGTAGAGCTTCAGCAACACTTCCTGTCTGCATATGATGTGTTTTATAGTTTGATGAAGCTACATGTTTCTGTTCTTGCAATATCTCTGCAAACATTTGACTCTCTATTGATGTGCATGCTAATTTGAGCAGCTATTATTATCCATGTTGTTCTTTAAAAACGTGCTGTAAAAAAAGTCTAAATCACAAAATAAAATCACAGCTTAAGAAAAATCACTTTTCTTTGGTCCTTTTCACAATACTTTATCAAATATAAATGCTTTATCAAACCCGTACCAGTTTTTTTTAACAAGGAGAAGCACCACAGTCTTTGGAAAAAACTCACAAAAAGCCCAGCCTCCAGGAGGCTCCAACTGGAGCAGCCATTTCTGCAGGTGTTTTTTTAAAGGGAAGCTAAGTCTCTTCGTTAACTAGCTTGGTTGTTCTACAAACAGGTGGTGGCACACAATGAGCAGGTTCAGACTGATCACATGGGAAAACACTAAACTCAGTCTTAAACAAAATTCTTCATCATCTAGAACGGCTTTGGCAAAAGAAATATAGAGCTATACGAGGTCAAAACATGACAATTTTATTGTTCTAACAATATAATTTTCACATTTGAAGTCTCACGCCCTGAGTCAGAAAATCCAACATCACAATCTGAGTTATAGAAAACATAAAAATCATGCAAACACATTTAAGGAGCCAAACACACATCTGTTCTTGTAAAGCAGAAAGGGTAGATATTATGAATGTTCATGTGATTGAGCTGACATATTATTTTTGTGTTTTTTCTCCTTGATACAGTTTCACTTTTGTCTTTTGTCTTCTTCCTAATGGTAAAATAAGCAGCAACATGGCAAAACATACTGTCCAAAGTCCTGATGTGAAAAAATGTTTTTTCTCCTCTTTGTCACACATAAATTCAGACAGAATGCTGGAATAATGGGTTTTATCTTAATATCGCTGTACTTTAAATCTTCGTGTGGTTGGACTTTATTACTCTCGAGTGAAAGGCTGTCCAGCTTTTTACCCATTTCTCCTTGTTACAGCTCTAGCAGTTTGTGTGTTGTGTGGGTGTGCCCAGTCTCTTCCAGGAGCTCAGCTGCCACCCATTTCTCCTGAGGAACCAGTGCACTACTGTATTCATTCAGCAATCAGCTACCCAGAACTATAGAAGCCAGTGAAGCACTGCTGACTCAGCGAGTGGGCCAGCTTTGGGTGTTGAGCGCCTACTGAGTATCTGGTCTGTGCTGGCAGCAGAAGTAAACCTGTAACTTGGTTAAGTATCTTGTTTTCTTTTCCCAGGATATTTTAGGTTGTGGTTGTTTTTGGTTTGGTTGAAACAGTGGTCTAACTCTTTCTTTGAGTGAATCCCTTTTAATAAAACTTATTAAAAAGCTATGCTGTGAGGGTAGTTGCAGGGGCATCCAAAATGAACACAGGAAGTCTCGTCTCTCTACATGAGCCAGTGTGCAGGGTACAACACTACTATACTGTTGCCAACAACAACTTGGAGAGTCAGAGTGCATCTGGAAAGTATTCAGTGCTTCAGTTCCATATTTTTGTCATTTTCACCTTAAAATCCTAAGCAATGCCCCATAATGATGAAGAGAGAAAAGGCTGCATTAAATTGCATTAAAAAATAAAACAATAAAAACAAATATGACATGTATAAATATTCACAGCCTTTGCTCACTACTCTTTTTCTGTAATGATGTAGTATTTTTTAAGTTTCTCAAATTCTTCCCCTCAAGTTCAGTGAATTTGGATCACTACTGTCAGTGCACAACCATTTTCAGATCCCTTCAGACATATTCAGTCAGGTTCAAGTATGGCTCTGGCTGGGACACTCAAGGAGCTTCATAGAGTGGTTCCGAAGCGACTCCTGTTATCTTGGCTGTTTTCTTAGGGCCATTGTCCTGTTGGAAGATGAACCTTCACACCAGTCATCTGACCACTCTGCTGTACTTGCCTGATTGGTGGAGTGCCGTAGAAGGTGGTTCTCTCCACCAGGCCAGGAAGCCTGCTGTACAAAGAGTCCTGGTGGTTCCAAATTTCATTGTTTTAGCTATGATGGAGTAAATTTTTCTCATTGGGACTTTCAATATTGTGTGAAATTTCAAGCACCCCTAGAACAAGAACATCTGGAACTGTCTCTTTGTATAACAAGGAAACAATATTCTTTAATGACAATGTGGAGAAAAAAAAGCTTGTTTGAAACTGAAAAAAAAATATAACAAGTATTCACAGCCTATGCTGCAACACCCAAATCATGTCCAATCAACTAAATTTACCACAGTTACACTTGTTATGGAAAATTTAACAACAACCTGCAACACACCCAGTGAGCTTGATGTGAAGTGGGTTTAATAAACACATTGCAATTTGGAGAGAGCATCCCAGTGAAACACTAGGATCATCTCTGAATTGTGGCCACCGCCCTTACATCTTACATACAGAGACACAGAAAAGAGTATTCCACAAACTCATGTTGGCCCCTCTCATGGGGGGGCTATACCCCTCCCTCACAGAGAGAATTATGACCTGGTTTTCTGCTTGGCCGTCACCTGAAGATTTACATCCCTGATAAGGTGGACAGGAGTGTTCTTACTACAGTAAAATCAGAAAGTGATATTACTATAACTAATGTGATATGATTAAATATGTGATTAATACATGAGAAAAGAAATCTGCCTCCACACACTCCAAGTTGTAGAAACATCTACCAGATTATCTTTTGAAACGTGATGCACCTGACCTAAAATTTGAGTGTCATGGTAAAGGCCGTTTCTTTTTTTTTAATAAATTAGTAAGAATTGCAAGTATACATTTTTTCATTTTGTTTTAATGGAGTGTTTTGTGTAGAATTTTGACATTGAAGACTTAATTCAGCTTTGGAATAAGGCTGTAATGTGACACAATACAAAACATGTACTGTGGGTACTTTCCTTATGCACTGTAAATGAAGCTACCAGTTTTTTTTATTCATGTGATTATTATTGATAATAATGTTTTTGGTCGTTGATATAAATCAGTAGAAATCGTATGGTCTCAACCAACGTTTTGTGGAGAATCAATAGTGTGACTGCTGAAGAAATTGCTCTTCTTTCTGTTTCCTTTTGTTTTGTTTTGTTTTTAAATCATTATAGATGTGGGATCATGCAGTATTTAAAAACTCGGATCATTTTGTTTTATAATCATCAAGAAGCTTAATGGGAATATAAATATAAAGAAACATCTGATCTGTTTGTATAATTTGACAATTCTTCATGTAAATACAGTTGGAAATGCAATGACAAAGTAACTTTGTGAATTTTTTTTATTCCTTTTTCTAAAAACACCCCCAAACAAATCTATCTGTGTGAGATTTAGTGCTTGGTGAGGTTACTGTCAGCTCTGTGTTCACTGGTCTTTTCAGAGTTTCTTCCTCTTCAGCCAGTTCCTGCTGTAACAGCTCAGTGTCTCTGCAGTCTGACTGAGGGAGGTTTTTGTACGACTACAAATCACTGTGTGAACACCCAAGCACTGTTTATGTAATGTTGACTCTTACAAGTAATAAACTGCTGCATCTTCAGCCTGAACCCACTGATGGTCATAGAGAAGTCAGAGCTGCTTCCACTGCCACTAAATCGAGTTGGTGTTCCTGACTGGAGTGTTTTTACATATTTTATTAGGAGCTTTGGAGTCTGTCCAGATTTCTGTTGATACCAGACATACATCATCACCATCATCAAATTCTGTAAACAGCTTGGCTGGTCCTACAGGTCAGAGTGACAGTGGATCCAGGAGTAGATGTCACTACTGGAGGTTGAGTCACAGTCACCTGACCGCTGCATCCTGCAGACAAAAACAAATCATTCATTTATCAGCAGAAATCAATGAGAGAAAAAGCAGCACATCATGTTTGAAATGTTGCTGAGTGAATGAACCTGTAAAACAGCAGCAGGTCAGCGTCCAGATGAGGATGGTGATGAGAGTCATGGTGGTTGTGCTTTCTGCTGTGTTGACTGACAGATGTGAGTCCTGCAGTGTTGAAGTCACAGGACTATAAACCTTCTCAGTTCTCTGGAGGATCAGCTGATGATGCAAAGCCTCCTCTCTATGGAAATCATTTCTCTGCTCTCAGCACACAACAAAACAATGTGAGAAGAAATACTTTTGATATCAAAATGAATTGTTATGAAATAATTATGATTCTGACAGAATACCGACAAATAGATCAGAAAAGATGAGAGCGGTTTTTTTAACATCTGCCACAGTTGTTGGCAACTATATATTTAACTTTTTTGGATCAACCAGCAGAAGAAAAATTATAAAAATGATCATAAATTGTTTAAGAAAAAGTTAAATGTCTTTGATAGTAAATGCTTTTTAATTTTGTAAATTTTGAAGTTAATTCACAAGTTTTAATAAAGAAAAAAGTTAATTTTCAGTGGTTAGAGGCTTGATCAGAGTGTGGGAGGTTTTTGTACGGCCACTTAATGAGTTTGTATCACTGTGGTGGACTTTTGGTGGAGGAACCAAACTCATCATTCACTGTAAGTATCTAAATCCCCTCATATTACTACATAATACTATACTATTACTATTTGAAATATGTCATCAGAGTGTATTTAAACATTGTGTATTCAATTTTATTCTGGGTGTTTTACTTGATGTATATATGATCGTGTTTAGTCATAGTAGCTGTTATTGAAAACTTGGTATCAGAAAGTGTGAATCTATAATACAGTATCATGACTAAATGTTTATATAGTACTGAAAATTTAAATATTTTTTTGAGTTAATAAATAATTTTTCACAAAATCTGAGATTAAAAATATAGCAAAATGATTTTTAGTTATTTATACAAACAGTCAGCAGGATCAAAAATATTGTTGCCTTAAATATCTTTTATTTGATTGCATATTAACAGTTTCATCTCTGAGTTAATAGCTTATCAGTATAATGTAGTAAAAAGGAAGTGAAACAAACAGACGACAAAATCCAGCTCTGTTTGTTTTCCATCAAGAATATAACTGTAACAACAAGACATTTACTATCATTGTAACTTTAACAAAGATTTTAATTGAGTGTGAAAACACATTTTTATTAACCTCCTTTCCTCAGTCTGATCACAGTGTCATGCACACAGTTAATCCACAATGCTGTTAATCTCTGTCATGTATCATAACTGTGTAATGCTCAGCCGTCTGTCGCTGAAAATATGATCTGATGACTTATGATGATGGCACTGAAATGTTTGGCACCATGTTGGATATAACATTTTATGCTGTTGACTAAATGAATTAGTTTTTATACAGATGCACTTTAACGGTTGAGTTTACAGTTCGTTAGTCTGATGTGATGAAAAGGAAGTGAAACAAACAGATGACAAACTTT
>NW_024584975.1:6804-7955 GCF_018398535.1 Haplochromis burtoni
CATGTGTAGCAGCTGGATGTGAGTGTGCCTAATAACTGCCATATTAATGATTCATACTTTTGCCAATAAAGCTTGCAGTGATCCATATTATTAAGCATTCTGTCTTATTTTTAAATATAATTGTTCTATAATTTCAGTGTTGTGTACTATAAATTAACCTGTTTGCCTAACACATGAAAAATCAAGTCTGGGATGAGATGAAAATGGCAGGGCTGCATCTGGCCTGAACATCTGGGACAAATCAAATACTGTATATGTGTATGTAAATGAAAAAATTGACGACATAGTGTTTTTATCTGCTGAAAATCACAATTTTTTAAGAAAAAAAAAACAGGAACATGGCTTTGGTGTGCTGGCAAAACATACTACCTAAACGTATTATGATCTATTAAACTTCTTTTTTCTTTTTGTCACATGCACATGTTTTATCCACATGACATAACCCAAAAATCAAAGAAGGAACCTGATGTCCAGTGCAGAAAAGGTTATTAAGTCCAATCTCATCATGATCTGATGACGAGATCATGATTCCTTACATATGACAGACTGACACCCACGATAGTCAACATGAGCTTATTGCGATAACCACAGGTTGTCCTTTTGGTACTTCAGGTTTTGTACTGACAGAACTACTGATACAGCAGCACTCCGACACAAAGCCAAGAGAATTGGTTGAAAGTAGATCTGTGGTAATGCAAAGATCAGAGAAGCTGGGCATTAACTCAAAGTGGGAAAAGGAACACACCTGCTGCTCTGATCAATATGATTTTTGAAGAAAACTTTGTGTGAGAGAGATCACTGCTAAAAAGTGTTGACAACAAAAAGTTAAAGCTTCGATCAAGCTTTAATGATCTTCATGGCCTTCATGGGACGATATTGGGAATATAAAGCTTTAAAAAAATAAACAAACAAACAAAGTCTTAATGCAATGTGACTATTAGGGAAATGTAAAAAAGAAACAAAACTGTGAGTTGGTGGAACCAGATGTTTAAAAATAAATCCTTATTTCAAAATTCCCCCAAAGAAGTGTAGATGAGTATTTAGTGCTTGGTGAGGTTACTGTGTTCAGTGGTCTGTGTCAGAGTTTCTTCCTCTTCAGCAGCTGCAGTCAGTTCCTGCTGTAACAGCTCAGTGTCTCTGCAGTCTGACTG
>NW_024584975.1:7975-9757 GCF_018398535.1 Haplochromis burtoni
AACCTTTGCTAGTGTTCTGGAAGAATGAGTTTATTTGAGACCTGAATGAAGTGTTTTGGTAGTTGTAGTGCATTTTGAATGTGAAATGAACTGCTTTGCCAAGCTGACGGTCAGTTAGGAGGATTGTGTGAAGTGTTTTACAAAAGTGACCTAAGTATTGGGAAATGTGTCCTAGTGTCTGTAAAAAACTGTAATTTCATCCAGGCTTGACTACTGTATTAGTGTTTATTTTGGTATCAGCCAGGCTCTGCTCTCTCATCTTCAGCTTGTTCAGAATACTGGTGCCAGATTCTTGACAGGCACTTATAAACACAACCATATTTCCCCAGTCTTGGCTTGTTTACACTGGCTTCCAGTATGTTATAGAATTGATTTTAAGATTTTATTACTTGTTTTTAAGTCTCTAAATGGATTAGCTCCATCATACTTCTCTGATCTTTTAACTGAAATACTTCAAACAGCACTCTTAGGTCTGCCGATAAGTTACTTCTGACTGTTCCTGTGAAGGACCTGGGTCGAGGGACTGTCTCAACTGTATGGACTTGTTTATGTTTGATGGGGTGTGTGTCTATTGTACTGCTGTCCCTTGTTTCCCTGTGTAGTGGTGTGTGTGTGTGTGTGTGTGTGTGTGTGTGTGTGTGTGTGTGTGTGTGTGTGTGTGTGTGTGTGTGTGTGTGTGTGTGTGTGTGTGGAGCACTAGCACTGGGAAGAAGACATGGCATGGGAGTTGGAAACGCATAGAGATGTATTGTTGTGTACTATTTACTTCACTGTAAATAAACACACTGCATTTATCGCACGCTCCTGCATTTGGGTCTTATTTTCCCAAAATTACCATGGTCTGCCAGCGCATACCATGACAATTTTTAGAAGCAGACTAAAACACAGAGGAGACCGGGTCTTTGCGATTGCTGCGCCTACACTTTGGAACAGTCTGCCTCTTCAAATTAGGATCTCTATAACTCTCGACATCTTTAAAACCCGTCTAAAAACACATTTTTATTCACTAGATTTTAATTGTGACTGAGCTTTTGTTTTGTTCTTTGCATGTGTTTGTTTTACTTTTTCCTTTTTTACTATGTACAGCACTTTGGTCAACCTGTGTTGTTTTTAAATGTGCTTATAAATAAATTGATTGATTGGTAATTCTTGGTGGGGTTACTGTCAGCTCTGTATAAATGTATAAATGTGGATATGTATTTTGTGCTTGGTGAGGTTACTGTCAGCTCTGTGTTCAGTGGTCTCTGTCAGAGTTTCTTCCTCTTCAGCAGCTGCAGTCAGTTCCTGCTGTAACAGCTCAGTGTCTCTGTAGTGTGACTGAGGGAGGTTTTTGTACAACTACAAATTACTGTGTGAACACTGGCCCGTTATGCACACTCTTACAGTAGTAAACTCCTGCATCTTCAGCCTGAACTCCACTGATGGTCATAGAGAAGTCAGAGCTGCTTCCACTGCCACTAAATCGAGATGGTGTTCCTGACTGAATTATGCTGCCGTGCTTTATTAGGAGCTTTGGAGTCTGTCCAGATTTCTGTTGATACCAGTACATACAAGGTTTACTATTACAGGTTCCAACAGCACTGTTGGTCCTACAGGTCAGAGTGACAGTGGATCCAGGAGTAGATGTCACTACTGGAGGTTGAGTCACAGTCACCTGACCGCTGCATCCTGCAGACAGAAACAAATCATTCATTTATCAGCAGAAATCAATGAGAGAAAAAGCAGCACATCATGTTTGAAATGTTGCTGAGTGAATGAACCTGTAAAACAGCAGCAGGTCAG
>NW_024584975.1:9777-11186 GCF_018398535.1 Haplochromis burtoni
TCCTCTCTATGGAAATCATTTCTCTGCTCTCAACACACTGAAGGCAACGTAGGCACAAAGTCAGAAGAAAAATTGTTTGAATTAATACCATTAATAATTTTATGTAATAGAGGAAAATATATTGGAAACATTTACGTATTTTTACCACCTGGATTAAAATGGCACTCTGGTTTGTATGTGTACTTTTTGATTTTGGTTTCAACAAATACAATATACCTGTATAGCTGTTTTTAAATTATATTGTCATAATTTCTGAATTCATGATTTTTAAAGTGTTTTTCTGTTTGCTGTTTTAAGCAGTTTTGTGTGTGTGTGTGTGTGTGTGTGTGTGTTTTTTAAATAGCTATAGGTTTATGTGAAAATTAAGTTTTGTCTTTCAGTTCTTAGTAAAAATACAATTATGATAATTATTATTTGAATTCATTAAATTATTTTAAGTCACTTTAGTTAAATCATTTTCTACATGTAATCAGTTGTACTGTGATGTTTTACATGAAAAAAAGGTTAATTTTCAGTGGTTAAAGGTTTGTTCAGAGTGCAGGAGGTTTTTGTACGGCCACTTAATGAGTTTGTATCACTGTGGTACACATTTGGCGGAGGAACCAAACTCATCGTTGGCTGTAAGTACCAGAAATTTGTCATTTTTATAAAATGTAGTATTTATTAAGCATTTTTTAAAAATATATTAAACAGAACTTTGCTCAAATTCAATGATTATTATTAACTCAATGTCATAATTTTAGAATAAACTTTTCTTCAATCAATATTCATTCAGTCTTTTAAAGAACTGAATTTACAGAAAACAATTTTTAATGTTCCTTTTGGTTGTTTTTTGCTTCTTTAAATATTATCCGGTTAAAATATTAAAATCTGTGATAGTGAAGTTTTAGCTCACTTTAAATTAAAATGTATTTTTACTTATTTAAAGTAAAAACAAATATTGAATTATGTTTTGTCGACTTAAATTTTTTTTACTAAGTATACTTACATCAAGTTTTTATTCATGGTTGATCAATTTGAAATTAAGTTTAAAGGAAGTGAAAGAAACAGATGTGAAGTTTTAACTGTATTCTCGTGAGTGCTTTAGCTTTGTCAGTTTCAAATATGAAAATAATCACAGGTTCAAGTTATTAACTACATGATAAAAAAAAGATTTGATCAATAATCACTGACTATATATTTATTCAGATGTTTGTACATTTGTATCTCTTTTCTCGATTATCTTCAACCTTTTCTCCTCCAGCGGGTGTGGTGAGGCCCACCCTCACAGTCCTCCCTCCCTCCAAAGAGGAAGACAAACAGAGTAGTGCCACTGTGGTGTGTTTGGCCACCGGGGGCTTCCCCTCAAACTGGAATTTGGGCTGGAAGGTGGGGAGCACCAGCACATCCTCAGGGGTGTCAACCAGCCT
>NW_024584976.1:0-1473 GCF_018398535.1 Haplochromis burtoni
TGCTTGCATCAAGGGGCATTCTCAAACACCACATGTCTGCCGTCACAGTTGCTCTGTGCGCTCTGGGTGAAGTAGTCTCCCATCTTAAGCCCTCTATGTGTCACCTCAACACTCTCCCCTCTCGCCTTTCCAAAGAAGTCTTTGACACTATTGGACCTAATTTATTAAACCTCCCTTCTAATGCGAACCATCCCAGCTGATCTTAAGCATGCTACAGTGCACCCATTTCTCAACAAAACAAATCTTCATGCAACAGCTCTCTCAAATTTTAGACCAATCTCTGAACTCCCCTTCCTGCCCCAAATCCTCAAAGAAATGATCTTCCTTCAGCTCCAGGCTTTTCTGGAAATGAATGACACATTTCAGTCTGGTTTCAAAGCATTACTGATCAGCCAGGCTCTGCTCTCTCGACTTCAGCGTGTTCAGGATGCTGCAGCCCGACTCTTGACAGGCACTTGTAAACACGACCATCTTTCTCCAGTCTTGGCTCGTTTGCATTGTCTTCCTGTATGTTATAGAATTGATTTAAAGATTTTATTCCTTGTTTTTAAGTCTCTAAATGGATTAGCTCTGTCTTACCTCTTAACCTGTTAACTAAAAATACTCCAATTAGCACTCTTAGGTCAGCTGATAAGTTACTTCTGATTGTTCCTAAAACCCAGAGGAGACCGGGCCTTTGTGATTGCTGCACTTTGGAACAGTCTGCCTCTTCAAATTAGTGTCTCTTCAACACTCAACATCTTTAAAACCCATCTTTACTCACTAGCTTTTAATTGTGACTGAGGTTTTTACTGTTTACTGTGTACAACACTTTGATCAACCTGTGTTGCTTTTAAATGTGCTTATAAATAAATATATTGATTGAATGAAACGGTGCAGGTGGCTCCAGCAGATTATTAAACAGAATATGTGACAGCAATTGTTCCTTTGTAAAAAAACAAAAAACATGCAGCTGCTATATGTCAGGCAAGTGACCCCAGATTCTTCAGCATTGCGTGATATCAGTAAATATGATGTGAGGGAAATGAATGACACTCCTCCTTTGGTGGTGATATTGTAAGTGAGGTTATTTATTGAGCGGTTATTTTTGTAGACAGGCAGTCACAAAGCGCTGTACACAAGGGTTAAAATAAAGAAAACATTAAGTAATAAAATAGACAATGTAAACAATGCAAATTCAAAACAATTCAAAAGTGTTGATTCACAGAAGGCCTGTTGAAACAAAAACGTTTTTAACTGCTTTTTGTCACGGTCCGCTGTGACGGACCGAGTGGAGAATGCGTGTAATGGACCCAGGTGCGTACACAAGTGAACAGACGGGAGTGAACTTTAACAGAAGGCGAGCCTTTAATATGGCTGAAAACAAGGTGTGCAAATACAGCAGGGATGGCGTGGCTAAACAAAAACCTAAACTGGGAACAAACTATGGTGAGGCTATGGCTTGGAAGACAACAGACCAGGCATGGAAACACG
>NW_024584976.1:1832-11182 GCF_018398535.1 Haplochromis burtoni
TAAACACACGAAGGGCAAGGGAGACGTAATGCAAGGGTAACATAATTACAAAAGGACTGGACTACCTTAAAGAACCTAAGCAAACAATAAACATCAAAATAGGTTAAGCATAACACACTGGGTCACACGACCCAGGACCATGACACTTTTTAAAGGATTCCACAGAGTCAACCAAACGTAGCTGTGGAGGTAAACTGTTCCACAGCCTTGGTGCAACAGACTGAAAGGCTCCGCCCCTTTAGTCTTCAGTTGTGTAACAACGAGCGGAGACAACGAGCAGCAGTGTATTTTATAAGAAGCTTGGATAAATAATCTGGGGCCATTTAGTGCTCTACTTGTTAAAACAAGAATTTTAAAACAAATTCTAAAATCTATTGGGAGCCAATGTAAAGAATATAAGATGGGAGTAATGTGAGCTCGCTTGCTAGAACATGTTAGTAGCCTGGCCACTGCATTTTGTATAGCTTGGAGGCAAGAAAGAGATGATTTATCCAAGCTGGTAAACAGGGAATTACAATAACCTGAACGCGATGACACAAATGCATGAACAATTGGTGCAATATATTGCACCAATTGTTCATGCATTTGTGTTAATGAGTTAATGAGTTAATGAGTTAATCACTTGTTCTCCTTCTAAGCAGCCTGTGAGACTGCCACAAAAGTACCATTTGCTGAGAAATTTCACAAAGGGAGCCTCTCCAAATTACAATGTGCTTTGAGAAAGCCAGCTACCAGGCTGACTGTCTGACTGACTGTCGGACACGTGATCAGGTCTCTGTAAAAAGGATTGCAGTGATTTCTGGCATGACTTCCAGAGTATGGCTGGGTAAGTGGATACCCAACTAGGCTGAGCGAGGGGCTCCACTATTAGCAATGATACACAGGAGGGGAACTGACTCCAAATGACAAACTGAAATAGACTGGTGAGCAAACAAAAGCTTTCACTGACTTTACAAACTGCATTAAGTGTGCCTGTAAATGTTAGAATGTAAGGTAAAACTGCTAAGGTGTAGATAAAAAAATGAGTAGTAGTAGTAAAAAGCATTGTGAATGTTCAAACTTAAGTAGAATGTGCTATATAAGTACCAGTTCATAAACCATCCATTTGCCAACTCTAGGATCATGATGACAAACTATTTATTTCAGACAGTGGATGGAAAATGTTCATACATGACGTGTGTTTTATTGCACAGGGTATGGCTGTTCCCGTGTTCCATGACCAGGACATCGTGATTTGAGGTATGACTTATGGATTTGATTCAATTGAGTTTTATTTATACAGCCCCAAATCAGAACAAGGCGCTTTAAATTGTAGAGAAAACTCCCAACATCATATGACCCCCTATGAGCAGCACTTTGGCAACAGTGGGAAGGAAAAACTCCCTTTTAACAGGAAGAAACCTCCGGCAGAACCAGGCTCAGGGAGGGGCGGGGCCATCTGCTGTGATTGGTTGGGGTGAGAGAAGGAAGACAGGATAAAGACATGCTGTGGAAGAGAGACAGAGGTTAATAACAGATATGATTCATGCAGAGAGGTCTGTTAACACATAGTGAGTGAAGAAGAAACACCCAATGCATCATGGGAATCCCCCGGCAGCCTACATCTATTGCAGCATAACTAAGGGAGGATTCAGGGTCACCTGGTCCAGCCCTAACTATAAAAGGAAAGTTTGATGATCACAGTAAACCTGAAACACGTAACTTCAGTTAAATCGACTTTGACAGCGAAAACTAAATTGTGTTTTTGTTACTATTGATGCTGATGAGAAATAAACATGGTTTAAAATGTTTTTTAACATTCTGGGTTTGTTTAAAAAAATCACCATCCCTTCAGCTTGTTCGTTGCCAAAAGTGTCCATGTTTTATGTTTTGGTTTTGGTTTTTTTGCTACTTTTCCTTTTGGCTCTCGGAGGAGGCGGACGCACTTTTTCTCCTCTCCCTTATCTTCCCTGCTTAGTTCTTATGTCCTTGTCTAGTCTCGTGTTTTTTGTATTACTTTCCCTGGAACACTCTCTCACAGTCTGTTTCTAAAACCTAAAGAGAATTATGGATTTGATCAACTGGTCTCTGAATGCTATTGACACCCTTTTCTCAACGAGAAGTCTGGGCTCGGGAGAGCCTGAGTGCCCTGGAGGGACTTTCCCTGCCGGATACACGATGGACGGGTGGCAGACATGGAGGATCGTGTGCCTGGCGGGACTGTCGATCGAGGACGCTGAAGATATCTACCTATTCGGAACCATGATAACAGGGTTCTTGCTGATCGGAGCTGGCTTGGCCCTGGCTTATCGGAGAATTAAGAAAGCGGAACCGGCTGTTCAAACCCCCACAAGGCTGCCCGCTGGGATTGAAATGATGGGACGAGGTGCGACTTCTCAGAAAGGGCTCATTGAGAGCAGCATGGTTAAGAGCTTGGAGGCGCAGCTGCCGTGAATACTCAGAATAAGACCTCTGAGCGTACATTGGATTACATCAAGGAAAAGTCCACTCAGAACAACACCTCTGAGCGGAAGTTGGATTACATCTTGGAACAGCTGACTGCGGTCGTGAGGTCTCAGAATCTGCTCTTTGAGCAAAAGAATGACAAGACCACGGAACTGAAGGTTAAACCATCATGGAGAAACTCGCGGCTATCCAACGGGAGATTGAGAGACCAGTGTCGGAGTGTTAAAGAACAGCTTTGAAATTCTCATGAGTTGTTGCAAAAGAAAAATTACCATCATAATCCGGCTACCCCTTTGGCGCCAGCTGTGAGCTCAAGGCTGGAGCCGAACAAAAACTCCCTGATAACGACTGTGTTGAGTCTGTTCCTTCCCATTCCCTGCAAGGTTGGCTGGAAGACTGTTTACTTAGCCTGGCAGGGCGAAGGACACTGTCTCAGCTGAACTATGGACACGCACACACATACATATACTGATAAGCACTCACTGACGCATCACCCTCCCTACCCCGGATCCAACGCCACCTCCAACGCTTACCTCCCCTCTGATGTGGACATCGGGTCAGCTGGAGGCGCAGTCGAAGATTGCAGCGGTCCCAGATCAGATGTACACACTGGAACTCTTTCCCATGTTGCTGTCTGTGTTTATTGTGCTATGGTGTGTTGATATCTGTGCATTCCTGTATTATCCTTCTGTGTTACACATTTCGATGTTTTTTTTCCTCGCTACCTAGCCTGACCTGTCTCCCCAATGTGATGTTTGTGTATTGTATGTACGGTCGGCAAGGTCTGTCATCTCGGTTGTGGGTAAAAGACCTGCAACTGACAAATAAAGGTTATCTCATCATCTCATGATCTCATCAAGTTTTTTTCATAAATATAAAATAGTCATTACTTTTTACATTTTCAATCCTTCAAGCACCTTTTTTTTGTACAATGCACTTGTTTGAAGACAACCTCAAAACTCACCATATCAGAAGTGCTACTGGAAATTATTGTACGGTGGTCCCTCACTATAACGCGGTTTACCTTTCGCGGACTCGCTGTTACGCTGATTTTTTATTTTTTAATTTACAGCACATTGTGTTGTGCGTTCTGATTGCTGTAGACCATTGTCAATCAATCTAGTGGCACGTCTCCTGTACAGCAGCGGTCCCCAACACCCGGGCCGTGAGAGCTGAGGCTCGGGTGTGAAATGTATGGTTTTCTGAGGTTTTATCGTTAATTCGGTTTCCCTGGGTCTTTTGCCATGTTGTAGTCGTGTGTCCTATTTTGAAAGAACTATTTACGCGTTACCGTAGCGACCAGAGAGCATTAAGAAGCAGAGAGGAGGATGTTACTCTCAATGTTGTTGGCGCATTTCAGGAGGATGCTGCTAATAAAATTACACAATTACACAGTGAATTCATGTTTATTATTATATTTACAAAATACCACATTTTTTGTCTCGGTCGTATCATTTTATTTTGTTGTATTTATCCGCAACATCTTAAAGGCCGGTCCATGAAAATATTGTCTGACATTAAACTGGTCCGTGGAGCAAAAAAGGTTGGGGACCGCTGCTGTACAGCTCAGAATGCGTTCAGCTTGTCTTGAAGATTGTAAGTTTTCTCCCCAACAAACACAACAATGCCGACGAAACGTTTTGCATTCTATAATACTGGACTTATGTTTCTACGAAGGTTTGAACTGTTTAAACAAAAGAGAAAAGTGTGAAAATGTTCGTGCCTGTCTGAGGAAACTAAAGCATGTAGTGAGGGAGTTTTACAGTTTTAAAACATCTATAATAATTGTAAAAAATAAAGTTGGCTACTTTGCAGATTTCACCTGCCGCGGGTTATTTTTAGAACGTAACTCCCGCGATAAACGAGGGACCGCTATATTATTGATAGTAGAGTCTGGGACATCTAATTGATTAACATCAACATTGATTATTGTGCACTATTATTTTTGTTCAAGGAGAGCAAAAAATATAAAACTCTCTCTCAGCTTGTTCGTTGCCAAAAATGGCCACTTTTGTGTATGTTCACAAAATGCTATAAAATGTATATTTATTAAAACATTTTTCTACTTTTACCGACTTGACTCTTTAAATTAGCTCCAGTCCTTTTCATCAAAACCAAAATTTTATCTACATTCTTTTTTTTACTCTTTAAATGCC
Organism: Haplochromis burtoni; assembly: GCF_018398535.1. NCBI lineage: Eukaryota > Metazoa > Chordata > Actinopteri > Cichliformes > Cichlidae > Haplochromis > Haplochromis burtoni. The sequence continues at coordinate 6,434 of NW_024584976.1, forward strand.
AGTTAGGTTATATATATTACCAGTAACCTTTCAGATAAAAAGGTTTATTTATTTATCTTTTCATCTGAGCAAGGCTGTCTTGCACTTGTTGAGGTCACTATAGTGTGCACCCCATTTCTTCCAGGATCACTCTTCATTTGTAGGTTTTAGTGGACTCCTACTACTGTGAAGTGATTTTCATGGGACAGAGGCTTGTATTCCAAGATCTGGGAGATTGTAGAAAAGAGCAGTGATGCCCTTCTTGCCATCTTTCCAGAAAAATAAGTGATCTAGAACCTGTTAGGCTTATTTACAGCAGCAGCACTTTCTGCACCTGCATAAACTCCAGGACACATTTACTAACAGTGTTTGTTGCTGTATGTGCTGCAGCTTTGAATTTGTTTTTGAGAGTTAATATTTTGGCTATGGTGTCTTGTTGTGAACTCTACAAGAGTAAAACGGTTTTTAGCAGGTGCTTCAAAGCTAAGTTTGACTGGGAAACTCAAACTCAACAGAAATTCAATGCAGCCTGTGTAATATTTAATGCGTCATTTCGGGGCGATCGTGGCTCAAGAGTTGGGAGCTCGCCTTGTAATCGGAAGGTTGCCGGTTCGAGCCCCGGCTCGGACAGTCTCGGTCGTTGTGTCCTTGGGCAAGACAATTCACCCGTTGCCTACTGGTGGTGGTCAGAGGGCCCGGTGGCGCCAGTGTCCGGCAGCCTCGCCTCTGTCAGTGCGCCCCAGGGTGGCTGTGGCTACAATGTAGCTCGCCATCACCAGTGTGTGAATGTGTGTGTGAATGGGTGGATGACAGGTTGTGTAAAGCGCTTTGGGGTCCTTAGGGATTAGAAAAAGCGCTATACAAATACAGGCCATTTTTTCCCCCAGTCTATCTTGCAAACACATATTTGTGCTGCAATGCCATGCACAAACTATTGGACCCTTAAGATCAAACTTATGTCATTCTTTTGGTCCACTGCAGTGTAGTAAGCCATCAAACACCCCTGTTTGAAACTAAAAATATTACATGAAATTTGTTGTTCAGCCAAAAATGGGTAAATGATGTAATTTGGTTAAAAACAAAAAAAAAACCAAAAAAACAACAACAACCATAATTTTTATGTGCTGAGTTTAGAATAAAAGCAATTTTGCCTAAATTGCATGATTTAGCACTGTCAACAACAAGGAATTTAAAAATGTCATAATAATGGGTTTCAAGTGGCCAAAAGCTGAAAACAATCTAGACCCTTTCATTCCATTTGTATTAACACAGCAAAAATGGTCAAAAAAAGAAAGAAAAAGGAAGTGAAGTGGCCACATAAGGCCAGGATAGAGCCCAGAGGTTTAATGCGTAAAATGTATAAAAATATTATGGATTACAGGGTAATACATTAATGTTAATAGCAACTGTAAGCTTTTTATTTTGAAGTTACAAGTATAAACAATTCTGTTACATTTACACTTAATTTTTTTACTATAAGTATGGACATGGAAACAAGTAAACAACATTTTATAACAAGTTTAACTGGAATTCTGTACACTGAAAAAAAACCAACCCAACAACACATAAAAACACAAACAAGCAGCCAGTGCCTTCATCTGTCCATTAAGTGTCAAACGTCACATGACCCGTAGTCCCTGCTCGTCAGCACATGCTTTTAAAAAGAGCTCCATGTCCTCTGCAAACTGAAAAACATAAATAAAGTATGAAATAGTAAATGCCATGAAGTGCAGTGAAAAATACATAAATAAAACAAAACATAGAGTGGCTAGATGAACATAGTTGTTAAGTTGAATGCTTCTGTGAGAAAGAGAAAGGATAATTACATTTTTGCAAATCATTTTGCTCGCTTTTGTTTGTCTTTAATATTAGCTACATAGAGATGTGAGAGATGTTTGTGCAGCAGCATAGATGTCCTCTCTGTCTGGTCAAGGTGAGTTGGACTATTTGCTGGATGGAAGAAAGTGATTGTGGCTGCTCTATCTGGGACAGCAGAGAAGGACACCGAGGAGTGAAGAGAAATGAGGTGCCAGTTTGTGACCTATTTATGGAGGATAAGAGAGTTTATGTCTTTGGGACGTACTGCGTGTGTCTGTGCACATATTTGGTAACACACATGAGACTCATTTGCAGGTATTTATCTCCATACATATCACCAGACAGCTAACACCAGCTATTTTTAGGGCCTGGACAGTCTGTGTATGTGTGAGTGACTCTGTCCATGAATATGAGAGCAGTCTTCAGTCTGAGAGCTCAGATAGCCATACATGACAAAGGGACAGAATTATTGTTGGTGTGTATGCAGAAAGAAGGCCGTGTGGTTGCTACTGTCGAGCAGCAGATGTGTCTAGTCGAACACCACCTTCCCCCAAAACACACTCCCCAAAGTGACGTAATTAATCTCATGAGCCTCCGTGTTATGGCCAGTACTATTTTATTTTTAGCCATGCATAGTAGAACACATTGGGCAGAGTCACACTTGCATTGCTCCATTCCAGAAGGTCTCAGGTTGCCACAGATCACACTCACCAGTGTATGTGGTCTAGGAGCTCTCCCCAGAGGTTTGCAGTTGTAAACTGTGATTTGCTCAGAACTCATTGTTGCATTTTGTTTAAAAAGTAAACATACATACTCCTGTACAAACGCCATCCACTGGACCAGGTCTAGGCACTTTTTTGGATGAAATCAGTCAGGGGGCTGGGCAGGTCCGCAAAACCGGTCATGAACCAAAAATAGCAACGAGCCAATCCCAAGAACTGCCTAATTAGTCAATAAGACTCTGGAGAGTCTGGAGAAAAGAGAATCTGCCAGTAGTCCTGGTTATTTCCAGTTTGGAAATCCAGGGGCTCGTCAAACCGGGGCATGGAATAAGCACCAAGCTGAGACACTTCATTCAGTTTAAAACTCTTAACACATTTTTATTTGCTGAAGCCTTTTGCCCTCTTTAAGGGGTTAACTCAGTTTGTTTTAACATGTTTTATCTTATTTATTCATTTATTTATTTTATCTTATTGTATCTTATTTTATTTTACTTTGCTTATGCTTTTTGTATATGTACAGCACTTTGTGAACCCTGGTTTTATGTTAAAGTGCTTTATAAATAAAGCTGATATGGTATAATTATAATTATAGTTGCAGTACAGTGGCCCTCGTTTATCGCGGGAGTTATGTTCTAAAAATAACCCACGATAGGTAAAATCTGCAAAGTAGCCAATTTTATTTTTTTACAATTATTATAGATGTTTTGAGACTGTAAAACCCCTCACTGCATGCTTTATACACTTTTCTCAGACAGGCATGAATATTTTCACACTTTTCTCTCTATTTTAAACACTCAAAGTTCAAACCTTTGTAGAAAAATAAGTCCAGTATTATAGAATGAAACCAAAGGCACCTGTAGGTGATGATGTTTAGTTGACACTGTTGTGTATCTTGGCGAGAAAACTTACAAACATAAAGTACAGCACTTCAGGGTCACACTGCTAGCGATCGAAGATTTATGTAAATTTGACAGGCTGAACACATTCTGAGCTGTACAGGGGACACGGCATGGAGGAAATTGATTGACAGTGGTCTGCAGCCAATAAGGACACAGAACACTATAAGCTGTAAAAAAAAAAAAAAAAAAAGGGGGAAGGACAATGTAAAACTGCTGGCTAGGGTTAAACATAAATTCATTGAAATTATAATTCATGTCTGCAGTAATTACACGAGTTATGTCAGTTGGAGGTAACTAAAATTAATACTGAATCAGTGTGTAACTAAAACAATGTCAGACTTGTGGTGGTCTTTTTTACTGAAAGAAGTTCGGGAGACAATCTAGCAGTTCACGCCGTTTTATCATGCGGCAGTTGCAGATTCGGCTTGCACAGCTGTTGGTCTTCTCTATGTCAGGTCGTCTGCTCACAGAGAAGTGAAGTACAGTTCATAATTCAAAATATATATCAGACACATGAAAACAGGAAACATTTGTAACTGGCTATTGATGTGCAGATTCCCTGTTTTAGACTCGGTGCTCCCTGATTTGTTCTCCTCGTGGTCCTTCTGCATGGCAACGGTCTTTGACCTCAAGTCAGGGATCTTCTCCTGTGTGAGAAAACTCCTTCCTACCTTACAGTTGTTACCAGACATGTTATTTCCAATTTAACTGACAAATCACAAGTTTCAATTATTTTTGACTGGAACACCATATTATACCCCACACAAAGCCAAGGCAGCCTCTATCTATCTGAAGCAGTGTTCTATAAGTGTGGAGCAATTTACCTTCAACACTCAACTCTATGCCTCTTAGTTTACCCTTCACACTGTGGGGTTAGTGCTCATATCCTTCTAACAAGGAGTGTATCAACTCTATTCAGAGCATGCATTGCAATTTATGTTAAAAATGAACTTTATTAAAAAGCTTCTACCCCATCGGACCAGAATGGACATGTCCTAAAAACGATTTGGGCTTTATAGATAATTGTGAAACATTATGGGGGAAACCTGGTCTTGTTAGCACAAGCGGCATCCATCCCACTTTGGATGGAGCAGCTCTCATTTCAAGAAACCTGGCAGCAAGACCCAGACCAAACAGGATTGTTGGCCGTTAATATAAAGACTTGTTTCGGACTTTACGTTTCCCAATTTTGCTTTAAGTTACAGTTATTTTGGTATTTACATACGGCCAAATAATTATCCTTATTGCTGTTTTAGAGGAGCGGTGCTTCAAAGGATAGCTGCAGATTTCTGTCAGAATCTGCAGATTATACAGTACAAATAAAATGTTCA
>NW_024584977.1:0-6670 GCF_018398535.1 Haplochromis burtoni
CCCTTATCATCCACAAACTGATGGACTTGTTGAGAGGTTTAATAAAACCCTGAAATCAATGCTGAGGAGGTTCGTAAGAGAATCGGGAAAAGACTGGGACCAATGGCTTCCATTTTTGCTTTTCGCCTATAGAGAGGTACCACAAGCATCAACTGGATTTTCTCCGTTTCAGCTCTTGTACGGCCATAATGTCAGAGGTCCACTGGATGTACTTCGGGAAGCTTGGGAGGAAGCTAGCCCTGAAAAACAGTGCTCTTCCCTCTCTTATGTGTTGAAAATGAGGGACAAGCTTGAACAGTTTCAGGAACTGGCTCATTGTCACCTAGTAAGTGCCCAGTGACGTCAAAAACAGAACTATGATAAGACAGCTCGCAGGAGGACCTTTAAAGAAGGACAAAAAGTGTTGCTTCTTTTGCCAACCACTGAAAGCAGTCTCTTAGCCAAATGGCAGGGGCCATTTGTGATAAACAGGAAAGCAGGTCCTGTCACTTATGAGCTCAACATGCCGAATCGTCGGAAAAAGCAACAGGTGTTTCATGTCAACATGTTGAGGGAGTGGATTGAGAAGCCAGAGCAATCACTTCAGTTGTGGGCTCGTGTTGTACTGCAGGAAGAAGAGCCTCAAGAGCAATTCTTTCCCACCAGTACTGAAAAAAAGCTATTTCCGGATTTGAGCCATCTATCACCAGAACAGCAGGAGGAGCTCGCGGCCATAATGCCACAGGAGCTTTTCAGCACAAAGCCAGGCTACACCCGTCTTATTCAGCATGACATACACCTGCGTTGTTCGAATCAACCACCCATCAGGGATACCACCTCCAGAGTTCCAGCAAAGCTAATGCCAGCATTGAAACAGGAGGTGGAAGAAATGCTTGCAACAGGGATTATAGAGCCATCTAGAGGTGAGTGGTGTAGCCCTGTGGTACTCGTCCCCAACAAAAATGATGCAAGACAGAGATTTTGTGTTGACTTCTCAAAACTTAATGCTGTCTCTGTTTTTGATGCATATCCTATGCCAAGAGTGGATGAATTGATTGAGCGCTTGGGTAATGCCAAGTACCTCACAACACTCGACCTTTGTAAAGGTTATTGGCAAGTCCCCCTAACAGAGTCCTCAAGGGATTTAACTACATTCAGGGTTCCCAGCGGACTTTATCGTTTCAGAACTATGCCTTTCGGACTACATGGAGCTCCAGCCACGTTCCAGAGGCTGGTGGACTTGGTTCTGAAAGGAGCTGATGGCTATGCAGCAGCGTATATTGACGACATTGTGGTGTTCAGCGAGACATGGGAGGACCATGTGAAACATCTGGCTGATGTCCTGCAACGCATCAGAACAGCTGGACTAGTCATCAACCCTGGGAAATGCCACATTGCACAGACCGAGGTGGAGTACCTGGGATACGTCATTGGGGGTGGGGTCATCCGCCCTCAGGTGAGTAAGGTCGAGAACCTTGCCTCTTGTCCTCCTCCAACTACAAAGAAAAAGTTGAGATCCTTCCTGGGTTTAGCTGGCTGGTATCGTCGTTTCATCCCTAATTTCTCTACCAGATCAGCTATTCTTAGTGATTTAACTCGTAAATCATGCCCCAACAAAATTAAATGGACTCCAGAGTGTGAGGCTGCATTCATGGATTTGAAAAACTGTTTGTGTAATGAGCCTGTGTTGCAGTGTCCAGACTTTACGTGCCCGTTTATTGTACAGACTGATGCTTCAGGAGTTGGGCTGGGAGCTGTGTTGCTGCAAGGTGATGGAGAGGACCAAAGACCTGTGCAGTACATAAGCCGTAAGCTCTTCCCCAGAGAAATGAAGTATTCCACAATTGAAAAAGAAGCTTTGGCAATAAAATGGGCTTTGGACACTCTGAGATACTATCTACTGGGAGGTGAATTTGTGCTTGAAACCGATCATCGAGCTTTACAGTGGATGAGCAGAATGAGAGACACCAACGCAAGAATCACGAGGTGGTATCTTTCATGCAGCCATATTGTTTTAAGATTCGGTATAGGCAGGGAAAAAGAATGTTGTGGCAGACTTCTTTCCCGTTCCTATGAAGAGTAACGGACTTAAGGGGGGGAATGTGACAAAGTGGCTAGGACAAATTCATTTGCCATTTGTCACTTGCGTATATTGTTATTCTGTGTTCTGTTATCCTATAGTCTATCATAATGCTTTAATGTAAACACAGCACATGTAACCTTAGCTCTACATACTATCCCGGGTCTGTTTGTGGTAGCATTGGTTATATTTATGCCATCTGTGCAAATGTACTTAAAGCTAAATGTCACTTCATCATTAATTGATTTGAATCTTTCATTTGTTTATGTAGTTTGGTTATACTTACCATTGTGCGTGTTCCTTTGGACAGGTCCTATGTGTAAAACAGGTATGTGGGAAGAGCCGCCCCAGTACTTCCTGATTTTATAGGATATGATGTCACTGATCATGTCAATTGGGTGTAACCAAATGAAGGGGTGTTTATTTTGTGTAAAATTGTTTATTTCATTTAAAATAACCTCATGAGTCAGATTAGGTGAAGAGATTGACTTTTCAAATTGTTTAGTTGGGTGAATGAGTTTGTTAAGTGGGAAAATGATTTTATTCCTGTTTCTTTGTCTAGACTGTGTTATTTAGTCTACCCTGTTTTCCCAATGGTAGAGGTTAATGAGATCCAGGTGTGAGTGGAATTCTATATAAAGCAGGTGAGATTTTGACTCATGGCTTCTTATGTTTTGTGAGATAATTGTTGAAGGGCAACGCCAGAAAATAAAGAACACTTAAAAGAACTTCAATTGTCTGCTAATGCTATTTACTTATCACCTTCCTTGCTGCTTAAGTTATGCTACATCACACTAACTAATCTGGATCCAGGGACTTTTATCAAGGGAGGAACTGTCAGAATTGGCCTGTGGCATTATAATTACAGCTGCATTTGTTTCAATCAATTCACCCAATTTGTCATATTTTTGGAATACAAGATCATATATTTCCTTCACAGTACTAACTGATGGATACATTATTCCACACTGAAACTTCAGCATGGAATGAATAGTAAGCTACTGCAAGCTGATGGCAGACTTCAGCACATACAAACAGGGGATTCAGCTGTCTTATGTCTAAAACAGAAACCTCACACTCAACCATTTATACTGTCTGTCATAATACACATAATGACAGGCTCTTTTAAACAATTTACTTTCTTTTAAATGGTGTCAAGAACAAATCAAATGCCATCCATTAGTGACACAGGAACTGACCTCTAGCACACTAAAGAATAAATCTAATGCTAAAATCCCATTAAGATGTGTTAAATGGACCCAGGATGAAATATCCAGCAGAGGGAAGAAGTAAAAGAAGTTTTAGCTTAAATGTATCTCAAAAAGATGAGTTATGACCCAAAACGCAGAACATGAAGTCGGTTAGCTAATTTATCATGGCCTTTGCATGGCGGAGTCAGTTAAATGTTATTTATATAGGGCAAAATCAGAACAACTGTCATCTCAAGGCCCTTCATATTGTAAGATAAAGACTTTTCTATTCTTTTGAAAATGGAGCAAATGGGTGGGGTTAAATGTTGTTCATACAAATATTGTGTGTGCATTTAAAATACATTTGAAAATGCTTTCAACCCAACCAGTTGGCATGAAGGTTATCCCAACAGTAGCATAATTGTTTTTTGCTTTTAGACAACAGATGCACTTGTGTGTCTGTAGTCTCTTCAGAGGGTCGCCCCTCCCTGAACCTGGTTCTGCCTGAGGTTTCAGCCTGTTAAAAGGGAGTTTTACCTTCCCATGGTCACCATGTGCTTGCTCACAGGAAGTCGTCTGATTGTTTGGGTTTTCTCTCTATTGTTGTAGGGCATGGGTCCCCAATCCCAGTCCACGAGGGCCGGTGTCCTGCAGGTTTTAGATCTCACCCTGGGTCAACACACCTGAATCACATGATTAGTTTATTACCAGGACTCTGGAGAACTTCAAGACATGTTGAGGAGGTAATTTATCCATTTAAATCAGCTGTGATGGGTCAAGGACTCATCTAAAACCTGCAGGACACCGGCCCTCGTGGACTGGGATTGGGGACCCCTGTTGTAGGACCTTTACCTTATAGTACAAAACACCTTGAGACAACTGCTGTTGTGATTTGATGCTATATATGGTGAACTAAACACAATTGAACTGAATTGAACTGAATTTCAGTCCACACAAACCAAACACTATCATCCCTTATGTCATACAATGTCTGCCAGGTATTTTTTTCTAAAGGTGGACATACAATGTGTAATTTAAAGGAAACAAAACTGAATAAAAGATTAATGAAAATAATGCATATTATTGGTTGTAGCACCATAACTTTCAAAGTTAGCTGCTGTAATGATCTTGTGCCCAAACCTAGCCAGTGACAAAACTCAGAAATTTCACAAATTTAGGTTAATCGTTTAGAAATTTGAATGCAGCTTTGATCAAATTCTTCAAAAACCAAACCAAAACAAAAAAGGGCAAAATAAAAGCACATAAATGGAATACCTGGCAGTAAAACATGAAAATTAAAATATCTTGAGATTCCAACAAGCTTGTTTGTATGATAGGTACTGATGATCCTGCCAAGGAGAGCATAACACTGAAAGAAACAATGGATTCAATTCAATTAGTATTATCACTGTGAACATTGAAAAATGTGGATATTGTGGATGCCTGAAGAGGCTGCTAATGCTGTATTTTAAGCCAAACCATGATCCTTTAAGTCGCATAAACTGAACCAACTATGGCTGAAACCTAAAATTAATATAGTAGAAACATTTTTTGTCATAGAGCCTGACTAGAAATGTGCACCACGTAACCTAAAATAATGCAAGTGAAAGTATTTTCTGGCAAAATGAAAACTGGCAGAGAATCTGTAGCTGAAAGGTGGTTGAACATATTTTCCAGCAGCAGCGGCATTGTTTTGAGACAGTGTCATGTCTGGGGACAGAGTTGCGATCATCCCTGACATTCCCCTGGTGGCCTTCCTAGCCTCTATGTCTTAGCCCAGTGGAGGAGGGAAATGAAAAGGTGCAGAGGTAAAAATGGCATAGAGCAGCAGCTGCTGCAGTAGTTAATCCACAATAAAGATTTCTCTAAAATCTTCTGTTTAAAGCTTTTTCTAGTCGTGGACAATATTATGGATGGATGTGATTTGCGTTGTGAGTAAAAATAATTTCAAAACAAAAGGTGGGCAGATAAATTGAACAAGCACTGTTTTTTTGTTTTTACTGTTTACTGTTTTCACTCTGCTCTCTCTTTCTGCTGCTATGAGCCAGAAGAGTTATTTTCTTAATAAAGTGCAACAACTGTTTACAGCCAAATGTCTGAGCAGATCCAAATGCAATTACTGTTTGGCTCCATTAATTAAACCTTGCTGAGTAACAGTATGCATTACAAGTAGATTTTCTATTTGGATTCCCTGGAAATGAATTTATGTGATGTGTTACGGGGTCTCAAAGTAATGCTGGATACATCGTGCCACACAAAATCCTCACTTATAAACTGTGCAGTCTGTCGCACATTTTAGGAATGAGTATGAGGATTTTATTATTTGCTTCCCTTTGTAATTATAAACTTAGCCAAGTACAACACATTTTTAATAAGAAATTCAAACATGCTCAAATAGTGTTATGTTTAATGCCTCAGTGCCACATGTTCCCTCTAAGTATTTGGGTTTCTTGCCACATTGTAAGCATGTGAAAAACAACAAAAAGAAGAAGACTATTGAACACGTTGTCATAATGCAATATTCTTAAGTTGAGGCATTCCCGTATTACATAAACACTGTTGTAGACCAATAACTAGAGTGAGAATGCACTGATATACTCTTGCGTAGCCATGTAAGCAAACTAAGCTTTCAAAATTGATGCAAATTATTCCAACATGTGTTCTAACATTTTGTTAAATACATGCAAACTGTCTGCATTTACAAAGGAGGCGCTGCAATAACCTTTGTTACTATAACCTCTAATGGATTTTTAAGATAACACTATAGTACTGTATACTGCAATCAGAATGATGAGAAAAGGGTAAGTCGTAGTAGCAGACTGTGGTGATTTTTAATCTTTTTCTTTTAGTGTTAGTTGCCCAGTTTTGGAGATATGGCATATTAAAACGTCTGTCATCACTTGAATATGATGAAAGTAAATTGCACTACATGTGAAAAGTTTCAATAGTATTTGTTAAGGTACATGCACCAGTGATATCAATCACATATCATGTGCTTTTACCTGAGATGAGAAGTTTGAGGTTGTGATATTTTGATAGGATGTAAACACTGATGGCATTCCCAGTGGCTGAAGTGTATTGTTAATTAGCTACATGTTTCTTTTAGTTTGGTAAAAGGCCAGAATGCTTGTGATAGTTTTGTAGCTTGAACCTATTCGCTGGAACGTTGAAGACAATATAATTACACAGCAAGCAAGACACGAACACAAGGAGCACAAGTCCAGAACGGTCCACAATAAGTTCAGGGGACCGACCGTGCACACGCCAACGGCGGGCAAACAGTTCTGGAGGCCGACCGTGCACACGGCAACGGCATGCAAAACCAAGGTGGAGTTGGTGACTGCGCGGCTAATGGGGCTACAGGCGGCTGCTGATCAGAAAACACTGGAGACTGAGCTGAAGGCGGCTGCTGATCAGAAAA
>NW_024584977.1:6942-11164 GCF_018398535.1 Haplochromis burtoni
GGTGGAGTTGGTGACTGCGCGGCTAATGGGGCTACAGGCGGCTGCTGATCAGAAAACACTGGAGACTGAGCTGAAGGCGGCTGCTGATCAGAAAACACTGGAGACTGAGCTGAAGGCGGCTGCTGATCAGCTAACTGAGCTGAAAGTGTGGAAATGAAAACGGCACCAGTCCGTACTACAGGAGAGAATGGAAGTGTGGTTGGGTGATGACGGCGAGGGTTGCATTTCTTCTTCAAGGATGGATCAAACGATTTGGCGATAAACCTTGGCAAAAAATGCTGCTGTCGTTGAGAGTACCAAGTGGTGAGGGCCTCCAGGAGAACTACTGAATCCTCTTTCCCTGGGCTGCCCATGCCAAACAGTTCAAAACTTAGCCTCACTCTTAGAGCTGTTATTATTTGTTTGACTCCATTTATATTTAGAAAACTGACAGTGGAGGCAGTGGATGACAAAAAATTATCAAAAAATACTACCTCCAGCTGCCTCTTGTAGGGGCTCGTGGCGTGGACTACCCTCCAACAGTAATCCCAAAGGAGCGCGAGATTCTCTCCCTCAGAGGCGAAGCGTGAGCCCGCTGGATCCATTACTGGTCGGGTCGTTCTGTCAGGGCTCTGTGTGCGGGCAGGCGGAGAGGAGGATCCAAGTGCAGGACTCGAACACAGAATTGTATATCAAAACCTCAGCTTTATTGCTGACATGAAAACCAAATGTGAAGTGCCGTGAATACAGAAACCAAAAACACAGGCATAATCTGAGGGTACGACACAACACTGGGTTGAGGACAGCACAGGGCTAATATACACAGGGTGGTAATCAGGGAATGGGTAACAGAAGGGAGACACAGCTGGGGGAGATCAGGGCTAACGAGACGGGGGAGCTAAGCTGCACACACTAACATAAGACAAAGACTTTCACAATAAGACAGGAAACAAGAAACCACTAAACAAAGATGCAGACACGACACAGAGACAGACTAGACACTGAACAGGAAACTGCAATACACATGAGAACCCAAAACCTAAGAACTGATACCTCACCAAGAATAACTGAAACAGATCTATAATGATAATAATAAACAAAGCACCAGAACATCAGAAAATAATCCATAATGCAAAAATAGACCAAAATATAAGAAAATCAAAATGCTGGGTCAACACTGACCCAGAACCGTGACATTGGGACCATCAGTCATGTTGTGCAGCAGTCAGGTTGGTACACAGCTGACAGCTCTGTTTGACAACTGTTAGAATTCATGTTATGGCAGGAACCAATCAGCTAAGTAAAGAGACACGGCAGTCCATCATTACTTTAAGAACTGAAGGTCAGTCAGTCCGGAAAACTGCTCAAACTTTGAATGTGTCCCCAAGTGCAGTCACAGACACCATCAAGCACTTTGAGGAAACTGGCTCACATGAGGACCACCCCAAGACAGGAAGCTCAACAGTCACCTCTGCTGCTGAGGATAAATTCATCCGAGTCACCAGCCTCAGATATCGCAAGTTAACAGCACCTGAGATTAGAGGCTGAATAAATGCCACACAAAGTTCCAGTAGCAGACACATCTCTACATCAATTGGAGACTTTGCAAATCAGGCCTTTATGTTCAAATAGCTGCTAAGAAACCACTTCTAAGGAAAAGCAACAAGCAGAAGAGATTTGTTTGGGCCAAGAAACACAACAAATGGAAATTAGACCAGTGGAAATCTGTGCTTTGGTCTGATGAGTCCAAATTTAAGAACTTTGCTTCCACCTGCCTTGTGTATGTGTGACGCAGAAAAGGTGAAAGGATGGTCTATACATGCACGGTTCCCATCGTGAAGCATGGAGGAGGAGGTGTGATTTGCTGCTGACACTGTTGGGAATTTATTCAAAATTAAAAGCGCACTGAACCAGCATGGCTACCACTTCATCCTGCAGTGACATGCATCCTATCTGGTTTGCGTTTTGTCAGACCATCATTTACCTTTCAACAGGACAATGACCCCAAACACACCTCCAGGCTGTGTAAGGGCTATTTGACCAAGAAGAAGAGTGATGGAATGCTGCGCCAGATGGCCTAGCCTTCAGAGTCACCTGACCTAAACCCAGTCGAGATGAGATGGAGCTAGAGTGAAGGCAAAAGGGCCAACAAGTGCAAGACTGTTGGACAAACCACTTCAGGTGACTCTCTCATATATTTGTGGATTTTTATCTTTAGAAGCACATGTCTGACACATATTTGTTCCTTTTAAGACACATTTACTCCTTTAAGGCATAAATATGTCATGAAAAGTTAGTGGACTGTTGCTGATAAATATGTGAATGAGTTGCATTAGGTAACTGGTCGCATGGCTGTAGAAAACCATTGCAGAGACTGATATGGCAGCACAGCACTGTTCACACATCATCTGGTCCTTAATTCTGCAATGAGAAAGGTCAGCGAGAGGAGAAGTATCATTAGCTGAGCCCTGACTTCACCTCCCTACCGACGTGAATAAACTCGGAGACAATGACAGAGGCATGGTGAGAAGATGATGGATGGAGGAAGATGAGAATATAATAACCACAGTGTGACATTGGAGCCCTTTACTCAGGTTTTTCATTGTGTGTTTGAACAGTCTCCTCTCTCTGCATTGATTTTCTTTTTGAGAGTGTCCATTTTGTCAGCGAGAGCTTATCAAACACCAAAATGATTCATTTCCCTCTAATGAATAGTTGCCTGCTTGCCTTAACTTTAGGTACCAATGTGCTGTGTGAGCGCTGTATAAAATATCAGACTTTGCTTTTTTTGCACTAGTGGCTTACTATTCTGTCCTTGTTGCAAAAATGAACATTTGTTTGAACTGTTTTGGCGATTTTAATAATTTTTTTCATACTGGAAAATAAATAAGTTGACAGATTTTTTTGAAAGACTCCCCCAAAATGTATCTAACTTCCTATAGATCTTGTTCAGATTGCAATTTCTTAAGCTCAAAGATTGGGACGAATTAGTTTGATTTTTGATCCTATCATGTTAAAACTGCACATAAACACAACATCACGGCTGGAAATGAACCTGATAAAGTGAAGAAGAGATTTTCAGATAAAAAATTTTAAAAGACCTTTTCAGCCCTAACAATTAAAATACTGTAGTTGTTGAGACATCTATGAAGAGGGGCCTTTACTAATTAGCATTTGCCCTCTCAAACAAAGACTGCTGCTGCTTCCATCAGGATCACTTAACATACATTTCTAATCCAACTATAATTGAAAAGCTACAATAACTTAATGTACATCAACTAAAACTAGCACATTTTTTCTTTAAATACTAATGCAGACTCATGCTATATTATTTAATTTGCATGTATTACTCTGGGCTTAACTAAAAGACTTTACTAAAAGCAGTGCATGTACTTCAGCGATGTTTAATTAAATGACCATCAACATTTCAGCACTGATTAAAGTGACATTTACCTACACTGCTATTTAAGTACTCTACTAATGGAAGGATTTCCACTTAATTAATACGATAATTAGTTGGAACAAGCCATTGGCTAACCTTGAGGGCAAATCGTAAGAAACACATGCTCAGATAATGTGTGACATGAATAATCCTCGTTGTTTAATTGTTTCAGTTTTTCATAAATTACATGTTACTAATTTCTATCCAGTCTGAGAGCGTAAAATCTGGTCTTATCCGTGTCTCCCCCACATGCTATCAAAACCTTTACATCATTATGCAGAAATCAACTTTGTAAGGTGCCAGAGGGTTGAAGCTACATAGTCAGGAATGTAAGAGTGTGTGAGTGGTTTATAAATAAATGTTCTGGAAGTGGTCAAGTTTGTAGTAACAGTCCCTTCATTCAACTGCTGCTAACAGAACTGATCACAGCAGGTGAAAGTATTAAAGCTCCTTGACATTTTGAAAGGCTGGTACTGACTCTCCTGTTAAAGTTGAACATTTCTACTTCAATTTAAAAAATTACCTGTGCTATAACCCTCATAGAGCTGCCCCCACTACAGCACCACAAATGTACAAATGCATAATTTACATAGAAGACATAAATAATTTCATCCCATGAATATTTACAAAAACTCTGAACGTCAACTAATGTTGTCAGAACAATTTTGGTGAAAACTAGGAATACCCAGCTAAAGGGGGCTGAACTAGAGTTTAACTGATCTCTGGGTTAAAAGTACACTATATTTCGCCCCGGCCGGGCCTTAGTCCATGGGGCCCGGCCGGGCACAGCCCGAAGAGGAG
>NW_024584978.1:0-6618 GCF_018398535.1 Haplochromis burtoni
CGCTGCAGCAACGAGTCAGAGTTGTAAAGGCCGAGAGCGAGACGCATGACGAGAACGCTACTGACTATGAACTCGTGCCTAAAAAAAAATAGTACCTCGCTTATTTGGAGGTACTTTGGATTTGATAAAGACGACGTTCTCCAAACACAGGTACTCTGCAACACTTGCCGAACACTCGTGGCAACCACCAGAGGAAACACGACTAATCTCCACCATCATCTTCAATACAACCACAGAGAACTGAGAATAGTTCCAGAAAGACAGGGCTAGGTAAACAAAGGTTGCTAATGTTAAGACAAAGAGCGCAGTAGTCCAACAGCCGTCTCTGTATCCGAGTTTTTCAAGTGAAACTCCTTATGAGAAAACGTCGAAGTGGTACAAAGAAATAACAGAGGCCATTACACATTTTTTGACAAAGGCATGATGCCTATAAATACAGTTAGCAGAGAGGGCTTCACCAGTTTGATACATAAAGTGGACCGGAGAAACCGCATCCCCTCACTAAACTACTTTTCCCATGTCGCCATTCCACAAATGTACGAAACATGCCGCAACACTGTCATGTTTGAACTTAGCCAAGCTGAAAACTACGCAAGCACTACAGTAAAGTTTCTTCTCCAGTTTCGACTTACATCATAACTACTTGGTGAGTGGTAAAATGATGAACAGCTGCACTGAGATAATTTGCAGTATAAATTCAGTTATGTTTATTTAAAACTAATTCTTGAGACCAGGAAGGATGTCTTTCAGAATTCAAGCCTCAGAAATTTTTTTTATGGGGGCAATGTTTCAATGTTAAAGTGCACCTTGTTGTTACACTGCTAATACAGCAGCTTTCATTAAATAAAACTGTTGCAGTAAAATGGAAATTATGTATTCGGGGGGTTTTTTTTGGGTTTTTTTTTTGCTATTTATTTTATCGCAAGTCATGTCGTTATCGCAGTATTGATCACAGTTATCGCACATCGCAGGTTTTCCTAATATCGTGCAGCCCTAGCTGCCGCCATTGTTGACAACTGCGCTGGGCCGCCGGGTACGAGTGGACGTAGCCTAAATGTCTGAGTTTTAAGCTGGTGACCCTCTAAAGAATTGACTCTTTCTGTTTTCTTTACAGCTTTTTTTCACCATTTAAACTGTTTAATATCAGATTTAGAAATAACTTTTGGATAGATTTTGTACATTTTCACTAAAATGTGACACAAATAATGACTTTCTGACTTCACTTTGGACTAATCTAACAGACAGACATCCTCTCTACTTTGAAGATCAGCTTCAAACTTTCCTTTTTGATAAAGCTTGATGGTTGGGGCTTTCTTTCTAATATTGGAGGTTGTTACCTTACACTGTTAAACAGCTTGAGATGACTGTTGTTGTCTGTTGGGCATTGTCACTTATAAATAAAGTTACATTGAATGGATGTAATTGGTTAGATGTTATTGTGACAAACAGAAAATGATTATTGACAGATGGATTGTTGTTTTGTGTGTGTGCAGTCTGTCAGGCTGTCTGATCACAGAGGAAGGCTGTACTTCTCTGGCCTCAGCTCTGAGCTCCAACCCCTCCCATCTGAGAGAGCTGGACCTGAGCTACAATCATCCAGGGGACTCAGGATTGAAGCTGCTGTCGGCTGGACTGAAGGATCCAGGCTGGAGACTGGACACTCTCAGGTATGGAAAGAATGTCTGAAAGAGGAGGGAGAGCTGGAAACATTTCCTGTGTCCTTCACTCACTTCCTATTTGTTTCCTGCAGATGAGACATGAACAATCACACATGCAAGAATATTTTCAGGGACAGACACACTAGTGTAACTGGATAGTACATGGATATTTATGTAGGGTGTCTTCAAGGAGCCTATTTGCAGGAACATTACTGAAAACTGATAAGTCATGTTGAGAGTTTCATTAAAAGTAGATCTACAGTTAGGTCCATAAATATTTGGACAGAGACAACTTTAGATGCCCTTTATTAGGTCTGATGAACTAAGATGATGAATTCAACAACTTGGGGGGAGACATGTGAAGATTTTCCAGCAATGGTCGCAAACAAACTGAAAAGGAGGAGGGCAGGACCCCAGGGCACGCTTCAGGCCGTGGACCCCAAAACACACAGATCTTTGTTTGAAATCCGGGTCACGGCACCAAGTTGTTGAATCATAAAAAGAAGGTTGTAAGCAGGAGACTTTGTGTCTAGGGCAGAAGAGACAGACCAAATTCCATACCCCCACCTTACAGAGAGCAGAGAAACAACTGCCGAGGTCATAACTTAGGCGCCGTAAGAGAGAAAGAATGTGAATGTTTAGGCTTTTACGACTAGGTGGGGGCCGCTAGGAGCTATAAGAGGCTGTGTAACCCGTCACCATTTTGAGACTGCTGTGACCCTCTTCATGCATGTCTCCCCATCATGATGGTTCTAAATGCTCTTTGTGTTGAATTGTATAGAAATAAATGATTGTTGATTGAGCATTTATACACCGAGTATTGTCCTTCCTTCAGCCCAAAGATCAAAAGAATTGGGAGAATTCAACAGGTCACAGGTGTACTGTACCTGAGATAGTGGCCACTGTGTGCCTAATAAAGTGTCACCCATGTGTATGTTTCAAATGCTGTATGTCCACAGTCACAGTGACAGTCAGTGACACTGACAGAAAGATGAAACAAGGCTGTGAATCATTTCAGTCTGTGTGTGTGAGAAAGAGGCAGACAGGAGCAGCTAACATTTGAAAATGGAAGCTTAAATACTGGAAACTCTGATAAGCTAATGCTGCTAATGGGCCATGTTAAAATCAATATTTCATTCTCATTGTGTTGTTTGACAACAATAACAAAACATATGTACTTGAGCACACGTTTATTGACGAAGAAGCTATGAACGTAGAGTTTGTCAGAGTGCATCATGGTCACACAAATCCTGAGCAGAGCAAAGTGGCCTACTTAGCATTAGCTGCTCACATTGTTAAAATTGAAGGAAAAATTGTGTTAGCATTATCTACTCATATTGTTAAAAAGTAAGAAAAAAAATTGTTAGCAATAGCAGATAATGCTAATTCATTACAAATTAGCATTAGCTAATAACGGCTTACATTGTTAAAATATAGAGATGGCACGATACCACTTTTTTATGTCCGATACCGATATCATAAATTTGGATATCTGCCGATACCGATATGAATCCGATATAGTGTGTTTTTAGCCAATAAAACTGTTTTTAATATCTTGCTGCATTTTGTATAAGTTCATACTCAAGTTTAAATAAACAACAACACTGAAGCTATTCTGTTATACCTATATGTAAAAAAATACACTGCGCCCAAAACATTTCATAGTTCAGCAACACTGATCAATCTAATAAACTTATACCTACTCCATCCTCCCTATTCTGGTATTTTAAAGAGTACTTAGCAGAAATATTAAGCAACCTACCTAATAGGATTGCAAACTCCCAGCAAAAAAAAATAGGGAACCACCCCCCCACCCCCCACCTCATGATGCTTAATCGATGTAATCAACTTTAATTTAATGCAGGGTGAAAAAAAATGCACAGAAATAAATTATTTTTTAAGTATAATTAAATAGATTCAACATCTTCATCAACAGATTTACAGAATTCACAGATGGTACTTTCCCAAAGGAAAAAGTACTAGCTTACTCGGGTATATTAGACTTAACAGTTACTATATACAGTAATGGACTTCTATACATTTTACATCAGATTAAAACTTTGGGTGTAAGATTCAGATAATTATTTATTAAAAGCTAGATATTTTAAATGAGCATAAGAAAGAAAAGTATGTCTTTGTGCCCCCTTTTCCCTGTTAATGCCCTGGCTACACTTTGCTAGATCCGCCCCTGCACAGTTACCAGCCGTCAGCTACATAGAAAAGGATCCTGGTGTGGAAAGTAATATTAAATAAGTTCTAACAGCAGATTATCAAGCTTAAACGTGCTGCTGTTGTTCAGCCACTGGTTTCCTCTTTCTGGTGCAAAGTGGGCCAAAAATAAAGAAGAGAGACGGACTTGCGACAGAAAAGCCGATCAGCTGATCATTAAGCAATTTCATGACTGAAGTAGCAGCAGGAGAGCAAGAGGCAGTCGCTCCATTAATTGGTTGTTAAGCTTAACGTGGGAATGCTTTACAAACATTCAGAGATGAACTTACACACTTGCTTTACTTCTCTATGGGATAACTTCCTCTGAGATGAAATGCTGGTTTGGTAGCGAGGCTCCAAATACACAAAGCCGCTCTATCACGTGACCACACTAATCCAACGTGCTAAGGTTATGAGCCGAGTTACCCCGTGTTGCAAGTTTTGTGAGGTGCTTTTTTTGATATTTAATGGATCGGATTACATTTTTTATTTCTCGCCGATACCCGATCCAGTAATTTAGGTCAGTATCGGACTGATACCGATACGTAATATCGGATCGGTCCATCTCTATTAAAATATAAGAAAAAATTCTGTTAAAATTAGCTGCTTTTAATGCTTTCTGATTTATGTACGGCATTTCATATTTATATTGTTAAAAAGTAAGAAAAAATATTGTTAGCAGCATTGGATAATGTTAATTCACCTCAAATTAGCATTAGCTGAAAATGTCAGCCTATTTACCATTAACTTCTCATATTGTTAAAAAGCAAGGGGAACTAGTGTTAGCATTAGCTACTCATATTGAGTAAAAAGTAAGAAAAAAATATTGTTAGCATTAGCAGTTAATGCTAATTCATTACAAATTAGCATTAGCTAATAATAGTAGCCTACTTAGCATTACCTTCTCACATTGTTAAAAAGCAAGGGGAAATAGTGTTAGCGTTAGCTACTCACATTGTTAAAAAGTAAGAAAAAACATTGTCAGCATTAGCAGTTAATGCTAATTCATTACAAATTAGCATTAATGCTAAATCGTTACAAATTAGCATTAGCTAATAACGGCTCACATTGGTAAATTTGAAGGAAAAATTCTGTTAGCATTAGCTGCTTTTAGTGCTTTCTGATTTAAGTGCGGCATTTCATACTTATATTGTTAAAAAGTAAGGAATAATATTGTTACCAGTATTGCATAATGCTAATTCACTTCAAATTAGCATTAGCTGATAATGTCAGCCTATTTAGCATTAACTTCTCACATTGTTATAAAGCAAGAAAATATGGTGTTAGCATTAGCTGCTAATACTTATTCACCTCAAATTGGCATTCGCTAATAACGGTAGCCTACTTAGCATTAGCTGCTCACATTGTTATAAAGAAAAGGAAAACGATATGAGCATTAGGTTCTAATGTGTATTTGCCTTAAAAAAGACGTTGGTACTAATTGCTGCCTACTCAGCATTAGCTGCTCACATTGTTATAATGCAGGGGGAAATAGTGTTAGCATTAGCTGCTCCCATTGTTTTAACCCAAGGGAAAAGAGTGTTAGCATTAGCTCCTCACATTGTTAAAAAGTTAGTGAAAACAGTGTTAGCATTAGCGCATAATGCAAATTCCCATCAAAATAGCATTAGCTGCTAACATCATCCTACCTAGCACTAGCTGCTCACATTGTTATAACGCAAGGGAAAATAGTGTTAGCCTTTTCTAGATTTTGTTGATTGTCTTTAAATCTCTGAATGGATTAGCTTCATCTGTCTGACCTTTTAACAAAAATAATCCAAGTAGTTTACTATAGGAGGACACCTACTCTGTATCTGTTTAAGTATAAGAGCCCTTTGTTTTGTTCATGTAACCAAAACAGTGGAGCCATGCTTTGAGCTCAGTGTCTAACAGTATGAGAGCCATGTAATGTTGAGAGAGAGATATGTGAGAGATTTGTGATGATTAGCGTGTTTGTAGGCTGTAGTTAGTGTGTAGTTGGTGTGTAGTTAGTGTGTAGTGTAGTGGTTGTGTTGTGTCAGTTCTATAGTGAACATCACATTTGCTGCCTTAAAGCCACCAAAGGCAGATTGCAGTGTAAACGCTGTCTCCACATGGAAAACAGGAGTGATCCACCTCCTGCTGTCAGACCTGTGGGTCTCCTCTGTCTTATAGTGACACAAACTATTTCTTGCAGTGGCACAAATCATTTGTGTGGATTCTTATTTGATACAGAACAGCTGATTGTTCTGTAAATAGTTTGAAATGCTTATATAAAAACCTCCTGAGGTCTCGGTTGCATTTTTAGGGAAATAGTTGTTTGCAAAAGTTGTGCATCATTTTTAAAATGTACAAAATGATTGGTTAAACATGTTTGTGGTTTTTCCAGTAAAAGTGTGACTTTTTTCTCCTCTGATATTTCCTCCAATGACTGGAGATACGGTGTTGATGAATGTGTCAGAACTAATCCAAAGATATAACCCTGTGCAGTCTGGAGAAATGGCATCATCCAATCTGTCCTGTTTCCATCAATCACTGTCTGCTTGGCCTCAGTCATGAAGCATGACGGGGCCAGACAATAAGGTCTTTAGAGACGCTCATCTGTGCTGTCTTTCCTCCATCCAGGACCTGTAAAGGTCCAGAATGAGGGACAAACACATCTCTACAGACCTTTCACATCATGGAGATAAACTGTTCACATTTCTTCCTTCAGGCAGACGATACAGAGTGTTGTTAACAAAAAAACAGACACCACAGACAATTCATTCCCCCG
>NW_024584978.1:7013-8112 GCF_018398535.1 Haplochromis burtoni
TGTGGAGGAGGTTCAGTCATATCCTGATCATCCAGACAGATTTGATGTTTATCAGCTGCTGTGTAGAAATGGTCTGACTGGTCGCTGTTACTGGGAGGTCGAGTGGAGAAGAGACGTTGAGATATCAGTGAGTTACAGAAGAATCAGAAAGAAAGGAGGCAGTGAGTGTTGGTTTGGATACAATGATCAGTCCTGGAGTCTGTTCTGCTCTGATGATGGTCCTCGTCATATCTGGCACAATAAGATAAAAACATCCATCTCCTCCTCCTCCTCCTCTGTCTCTAACAGAGCAGCAGTGTATGTGGACTGTCCTGCTGGCACTCTGTCCTTCTACAGAGTCTCCTCTGACACTCTGATCCACCTCCACACCTTCAACACCACATTCACTCAAACTCTTTATCCTGGGTTTTGGGTGGGTCGTGGTTCCTCAGTGTCCCTGTGTTGAGTGGAGTGTAAAGAGTGTCTCCTGTTAGAGAAACACTCTGACTGTTGAACAGATAGTTCAGTCTGTACATGTCTGTCTCTTTCACTCACAAACACTTTTTCAGATTCATGGATTCAATCAGTTGATGTTTGAAACTCTTCTAAATGATTCCTTAGTTTGTATGAACCATGAAAACTGTGACATCCTGGTGAAGAATCTGCTGGAATTTGGTGACAGACATTAGATTTGCTTTGATGTCAAACTTTGGGAAGCTGTTTCATTGTTTTTCTTTATAAATAAAAGAGATCTGTGTACAAAAAGGAGAAAGACTGTAAAGACTCTGTGCTTCTAACAGCCTCTGTTAACATATGTGAGGCTGTTTGTTGTTGTTGCCATGGAGCTTTTCACTGTTTGGCTCTGCGTCAGCAGGTCATGTGATCAGGTTTGCTCTGTGAAAGCTCGACGATGGTTCAGTGTCAGGTTTGTTTGCATTCATCAATAAATATCTAAATAAATCAAAGACTCCATGTTTTTTCTTTCATCATGTGACCTCTGCTCATCCATCTCTATGTGTATCAGGATACATTTAGTTTATAATACACGAGTCAGAAAAATCAAACAAAAGACAGCGTGATGTCCTGTATGGACAGGTGGAAGGAACCAAGTCCTCAGCTG
>NW_024584978.1:9702-11159 GCF_018398535.1 Haplochromis burtoni
ACATCAGTGCTGTGGATGACTGTAGTCATAGAAGAGTAGAGCTGTAGCAGGTGGTGTGAGGAGGAGGAGGAGGTGGTGTATTGTAGTTAACACAGTACTGAAACACTCCACCAGAGGACGCTGTTAAGTCCTATTGTAATACAGTTATTGTGTGCAGTTATACTTCATACATAATCTGCACTTATTTCAATCAGATATGCTGTCAGTAAATGATTGGTTTCGATTTATTCTGCTTCCTGTTGACTAGTTTTATTAAAGTGAACCATTAAAGCTGATGGTATGACTGGATGTAAAATGGTGCTGGAGTTCACCTCCATGTAGCAGCTTTACTGTTACATGGAGACATCAACCATTCGTGCTGTAAACTTGTCATTTAAGCTGCTGAAGGAAATCTTTTTAAATCTTTTTCTCCTGAATTCCTCCTGAAACAATCTGAACACAACAAATTGGTGACCCGACGTGATTTTTCAGTTGGAAAGGAGAAAAGGAGGATTGGAGAGGCTCCTGACAGAGCTGCTGTCAGATGCCAGAACTGGAGGAAACTGATTGACCCTCACAGAAGGCCTTCAAAATTAAGCAGAGCCTGTTATATGAAAAAAGCTGCGAAATTGGGCATAAACCAAATTAAAATGTGAGCGGTGAGTGGTTACAGTTCTCTCTGTCACAATGATCGAGTGTTTATATGATAAGATGCATGTTTAATGCAGAAAGTTGGAATTACAAGTTGGTAAGAAGGTTTTTAACAAAGGTTTGATTTAAGCCCGAAGTTTAAAGGTGAAAGAAATTTCAAGATTTGATCAAGGAAGATCAAGGTTTATCAAGGCTAACAAGGACAAAGGTCAAAGGTTACAATAAGGTGATAATATATAATAGATCAATAAGGTGAAAATATAAGATAAAAGGTTTTTCTGGTTATAAGGTATAAGGATAAAGAAATAAAACATTAAACGACAAATAAATTAAAAGTTTGAGTTACTGAGAAATTAAACAAGTTTGAATGAGGTTAAGAGTTAAATGTTAAGCCTTTGTTAGTTAAACCAGATAAAATAAGGAGAATAACCGATTGGGGTAAAATCCCAAAGATGTTGTGATCAAAGCTCTTTTAAAATAGTTTGTACGGCATAAAGAAACACACAGGTATGTTTCTGCATATTGCATGTTGTATAAAACAGTAGTCACTGATAGTGACCTCAGATTATTGTTACTGAAGAAGAATCCGGCCTTAAACAGTAAAGTGTTGTTTAACAGCTGTTTGTTTATGTGTTTGACAGTTCAGACTGGGAGTGTGTGTGTTCCTGTCTAGCTATCTTTGTGAGGACCGAAATCTGCATTCTGTGTGTTACTGTGACAGTGTGACTCAGGGGGGAAGGTTGTGTGTGGGTGGAACATGCAGACTCACGGTGTGTTCACACCGAACGCGATAGAGGCGGCCAGAGCGTCAGGTTTACATGTAAAGT
>NW_024584979.1:0-1177 GCF_018398535.1 Haplochromis burtoni
GGCAAGGCTGGGATGGTCAATTTGGTAAAGTAAATCCGTTGGGCATCTTTCTTTGCCTTTAGACAATAATTCTGATGGCAAAAGAGCCAAATGGGACAGGCAAAAAGAAAAAAAAAATGCCATGAAAGAGTTTGGGTCTTAGGACGTTAAAAGACTTGACTCCTTAACAACTATATTCTCTGTTGATCCCATTTTATGCTTGGCCACCATGTCGACTTAGAGAGAGAGAGAGATCAGGCATTCACTAAAGCAGTAATTTAACATGTAGTAGTGTAACAAAAGGCAACAAAACATTTCTAGAAATTAAAGAACCAATAAGTATCTTATAAATGTTTCTCTCCGCATGTGAGCACTAACCCACAGATAAGTTCTCCCTTTTTTCTTTCTAGAAAACACAGGATATAATTGCAATACTATGTATATAATAATATATTATTACATTTTCTAGATTCATTATACAGTAATATTGATAATGATGCATATGAGAGTTCTGATTTCTGATCAGCATTTTTTTTAAACATACTGCAATGAAAGCTCCATTTCTTTTATTTTA
Source organism: Haplochromis burtoni (assembly GCF_018398535.1). NCBI lineage: Eukaryota > Metazoa > Chordata > Actinopteri > Cichliformes > Cichlidae > Haplochromis > Haplochromis burtoni. The sequence continues at coordinate 554 of NW_024584979.1, forward strand.
AGCTGAAAACCATTTAGCTACAAGCATGTACAGCCACCATGTAAAATCATTCACTGTTAAAGTTGCCAGTCTCTGCCCAAGATTTGAGCAGCTGCATTTATAAAAACAACAGAAAGTTTTTCAAACCCAATTTTTTTAGAAAGTGACCTGGAATGATTTCATTAATGTCAACAGAAAGAAGAGAGAAGGCACTAAAAAATAAAAGACAAATTCCAGCAATGACACTAGGAAAATATCTCCAGGAAACTCCATCTTCCAGTCAGCAGCATTATCATGTGTGTTAGTTTAGTTTCTCAAGTTCCACCAGGCTAAAAAGAGAGGCTTGTTTTGAAACATCTCTGGCTTGATTAATATTACGGGTACCCAGCTTAACATTGCTCATATTTGAAGAACAGCTAATAAGAAGAAGAGATAAAAGTAACAGTAATGGAAATAAGGAGACGACCCAAAAAGCAGACTTACAGAGGCAAACAAACTCAGGAAGCAGCTTTACTGCCAAATAACAGATGTGCTGAAACTAACTAAAATGAGAATACACAATAAACTAAATGGTTCGGTAGGCAGGTAATTAGGCAGAACACACAATGAGAGATGAGGGAGGACGCAAACAATAAATAAAATGGA
>NW_024584979.1:1850-2955 GCF_018398535.1 Haplochromis burtoni
GTCCAAACTCTGCAGTGTTTTTAATATTATCTCTGACAGAATCTAAAATCAACTTTAAGTCAGGAAATAACTTTCACCATTCTGGATCCTGTTGTGTCTTGCAAAAACGTTCATGTTATTCCCACTATCGATTTTACTGTCTACCTCTGATTCACCACGTCTCTGTGACTGAGACCCTTTTCACTTTAAAAAAAAGGAAGAACAAAAAAAAGAAAAAAGAAAAAAGAAAGAAATTTAACTCAGGGGACGTTATGGAAACATGAGGTTTATCATAGGAAGCCTCAATTCAATTCAATTTTATTTAGCGCCAAATCACAACAAAAGTCGCCTCAAGGCGCTTCATAGATACAGAGAAAAACCCAACACTCAGAATGAACTGGCTGGTGAGCCGCGTAACACATGGGTGAAGAAACACCAACAACAGTCTCATGAGGTGTAGCCTGCACAGCATAGATGGAATGTGGCTGGGAAATTGAACTGTCCCTGTTTAGTTTAGCAGTAAGAGAAATAGTCTTTTGAGCTGCATCTTTAATGTCCTGAGTGAGATCATGATTTTCCAAGTCAGAAAATTTCATAACAGATTCACATATATAATCTACATCTGAAAGCTCACTATTAACTGAACCAAAAACAGGTGGCTCGGAATCAACATAACCTGAATGAGAAGTGAAAACAGAAAACCCAGTCTTTTCAGAATGAAACCCAGAAACACCACTCTCAGTTACAGGACACAAAACCTCTTTTGACTCTGAAATAAGGTCATCTGATTCCTGAATCTTCTCAAACTTTGAAGAAACAAAAGAGGGAAAATTAGAATGCTCAGAGTCCCAAAAGACAGCCTCAGAGTAAGCCATCTTGGGATCATCAGTTTCTGTCTTTGCAGACCCTGAGTTAACAGTCAAAAAGTTAACCGACTTCGAATTCACTGGCTCAGAGCTAGAAATTCCCAGCGTGGAAGAAGCCGGGTGACACTCAGCACTTCAGAGCAGGAATTGGACTCGGGTTGCTGTGAGGGACGGCGACGACGAGAACGCCGCTTTCTCTTGGAAACCGGAGCGACAGAAAAAACGGAGGGTGTCGGAGCAACAGTGACTGGTCCCTCATC
>NW_024584979.1:2975-5031 GCF_018398535.1 Haplochromis burtoni
TCGGAATCAACATAACCTGCCTGAGAAGCAAAAACAGAAACCCCAGAAACCCAGAAACACCACTCTCAGTTACAGGACACAAAACCTCTTTTGACTCTGAAATAAGGTCATCTGATTCCTGAATCTTCTCAAACTTTGAAGAAACAAAAGAGGGAAAATTAGAATGCTCAGAGTCCCGAAAGACAGCCTCAGAGTCAGCCATCTTGGGATCATCAGTTTCTGTCTTTGCAGACCCTGAGTTAACAGTCAAAAAGTTAACCGACTCCGAATTCACTGGCTCAGAGCTAGAAATTCCCAGCGTGGAAGAAGCCGGGTGACAACTGTTCTGTTCACTCACCACGTCCAGCACTTCAGAGCAGGAATTGGACTCGGGTTGCGGTGAGGGACGGCAATGACCAGAACGCCGCTTTCTCTTGGAAACCGGAGCGACAGAAAAAAACAGAGGGTGTCGGAGCAACAGTGACTGGTCCCTCATCCTCCGACCACGTTCCTGCCAGGCATGAGGCAGGTGAGGGGTGGTCGGAACCAGACGTGAGGGAGGAAGGAGTCCGATGCTGCGACTTCAGCTGCTGCAGTGGGGCTATAGAATGCTCCATCCGCTGCGGCGGCGTGAGAGGGCTTGCGCGCTGTGACTGAAGCAGTGTGGATGAGGAGATGAGGGTGAATTGGGCCAGCTCCCGGGCTTTGACTGCCTCCTTAGCCTGGGTCAGCGAACGGCTGGACTCCGAGGCAATAGACAGCTGGCGCAGTTGAGGATTTCTGTCAAAAATGGTTTGTATTGCATTCAACCCGACTGAGAATGTCTGCAAATCTGAGGCGTGGCTAATGCGAGTTATCAGTCCAAGGATGCGAGCAAGGTCCACCTCTCTCTCTTGAGGTGAGCTGAGTCCGCTGGGTCCATGTTATGGTTGCGTCCTTCTGTCACGATGAGTTGTGTGGCTGGACACACGTGCAGGACTCGGAGACAAAACATTAACTTAAACGACAGTTTTATTTGCTGGTGAGTCACCCTTGGCGATACATAAACAACAACTTAAACTAACTAGACTGGAGACGCTGAAGATAGCCGACAATGAATACACACACAACAAACGTGGAGGACGCAACAACTGGCAGGGAAAATCACAGGGCTTAAATACATGCTGAGGTGATTAGGGAATGTGAAACAGGAGGAGAGCACAGCTGGGACTCATCAGACATGACAAGACAAGGGGAGGCAAAACTCAACACATTGACATAGTACACAAACTTTCAAAGTAAAACAGGAAACTGAACAGACGTGGACTAAACTAGGGGATACAGTGACAGAACTCAAACCCAAGAGAATCAAAACACATCATGAAATCAAAGATAACTAATACAAACAGAAAAACACTGAGTCCACAGACTCAGGACCGTGACAGATCTTCGTTGCCTCGATGTGTTTTTATAATCAGATTTAATTCCTGCATCTTTGCGCTGAGCTCTGGATTCAAACTGTCTCAACCCTGATTCTCTCCAAAAATAATGTCACATGTGACAATTTATTTCTTTATCTCTCTCTCTTTTTTTAAATTAATTTACCTTTCTGTTGTGATGCTCTGGACATTTCTAAACCCCCACCAGTTCAGCCTCAATTTTCAACCCAATTTCCCATATGCTTTCACTTGAACTCGTCCGGCCTTAACCTCTCACCGGTCCTTGTCCCCTATTCTCACTGTTTCCTGTGTGGCCTCTGAAATCAAAGACAGGCCCAAATCAGCTGTTTCTCCTCTCCATTCCTTCTTTCTTGATCTTTTCAGTCTTTTCTTGGAGGTTAACTACCAGCATGTCAAATATCACATCCAGTGCCTTCACACAGTCATGTCACTAGTGAACTTCCTAGCTTGTAATACAAAGTGCATGATCCCATCAACTATGGTATTCATACATGCTGCTAGACCCTTCAGTGTTTTAAGTGTGTTAAATCTACACCATTTAGCATTTATGTCATGTATTCACATTCATGAGTGAAGCATGTCTTCATTGTGTGTATGTTGTGTATTCATATTAATATTGAGTGTAAGCTGGTCTTCGT
>NW_024584979.1:5842-7203 GCF_018398535.1 Haplochromis burtoni
GTTGAGCCAAGTCCATGGGCACCTGTATTAACACACTAAAACATTTATTTAATATCATTTTCATTACTATTTCTTAACACTTCCATTCTCTAATTCTTCTATCTAGATTTGAACACGTCTCTCTCTTACTCGTTGCACACTACACACATCAGCCAATTTCCTTTTATGTGCATGCAGACATGTTCACTTCCTGTAATGCACCCAAACACACACACACACACGGCAGTTTTCATACACACACACACAGTCTTCATTTCACTGCATTTCCTAAGTTTCTTCACCCTAATCAAACTCTTGTTTTTATGTTCACACTCTATATCCCCTCTGTAACTCTACTACTTCTAATATAAAAAAGAATGCACCCTCAGCACACCCACACACAGACAAATATACTCAGCTTTTTGCATTTGCAAGCATTCACATCAAAACCCTCAGCGTGGTTATCAGAACTCTTTTGGCACAAATCTTCAGCACAATTAACAGTTTTTCCACACACATCACCGTTCGTTTAGCTCAGCTCTGTATAAAAATTGTCTCACACACACACGTCACACCCTTTTGTCTCACACTTTCAAAACAATGTGCACTTTTGATCATTCATCCAAAAAAACAATTTTACACTTCATTTATAGATTCACACATTTATATGTATAACAAAAGACACCAACTGCCAAGATAAATTATTTCCATTTCCATTACTCAGTATTCAACATTTCAATATCACATATTCTTCCCCGGTACCAGCGTTCCTATAATTTCGAATAATTTAAAAGCCTCTTAGGCCCAGGTTCGCCCACCTTGCTGGTCAATTTTACCCACTTCGGGAATGCCGTCACCGATTGTGGTCAAATTTCTAGGCCCCATATTAATTTAAAAGCACTCCCCGCAGCTTGCTTGGAAGCTCCACTTCATCAGCGTCTCAGTATCCCACTGGCGCCTTAAAGCTTTACTTAAAGTTTTACCTGTCAGCCACGTTGAAATGATCACGCCTAAGTCCCGCTTTGTTGCTCAAACAGCGCAGTAAAGAAGTGATCCTTGACCACTTAGCTTTTAACGGGTTCCCGAAATCCTGCGGGAACTACACGAGCTAATCCGTATGCCCATGGGCCCCACTGCGCGTCCACGATGGGGAGTCGCTGCCACACGCTGAGCAATCTGCGCTCCTAGGGATTACCGTCCCCGTCCTAAATAATTTAAATAATTTTAAAAGCACCACTGTGGACTCTAACTGCCAGTTTATTTATCTGATGTTATCTCGAATCAATTGGGAATTAAATCCCTTATCCAAATGTCCTAATCTAATCTCTTTTCTTGACTGACGTAACACAATTGACACACATAATACATCAAGTTCAGACACA
>NW_024584979.1:8257-9209 GCF_018398535.1 Haplochromis burtoni
CAGATTATCATTATGTCATAATTTTACAGAAAATCTTTAATAATCACATTTTAATTATACATTTTCTGTACAAAAGACTTTTTAATCCAAACAGTAACACAAACAAAGAAGTAAACTGTTCCAAGTAGACTATATTTAATTTTTCTCAAATACCAGAAGACCTCAAACTACCAAAGCAAAAAAAAAACTGAACAACAATCCATGCAAAAATGCCATTAATTAATTTCAATTAAATTTTTTATATAGCGCTTAATCGTGGCAACTGTTGCTTTAAGGCACTTTATATTTTAAGGTTGTTATTTTTCAAATTTAATATTTTGTATTTTCTCAATTACTTGTTCTATGTTTTGATCATCTTGGTTTTCTGTGTTTTGATCATCTTGGTTTTCTGTGTTTTGATGATTTTGGTTTTCTGTATTTTGATCATCTTGGTTTTCTGTGTTTTGATCATTTTGGTTTTCTGTATTTTGATCATCTTGCTCTTCATCATTGTTTAACATTTCCTCAAACAAGCTGGGAAATCCAGCCCTTGTTTGGTCTGTGACATGTATAACACATTCTCCGTTGTGGTATAACATTATGGTGCCAATTTCTGTCTCATATTTGTACGAGGCTATTTGCTCAGTGTTTTCACCAAACTTGGTCTTTATCCTTTTTCTCCATTTGCCTACATCTTCAGTGTAAAACTGGTATTTATCGTCATTCCCATTTTTTTTTTTACTTAAAAACAGCCGTTCTGGTTCTCCCCTTCTTTGTTCCTTCATCAGGGTTTTTTTGGATTTTATTTTAGGGGGAAAGGTATATCGGAGAAATGGCACCTAGAAAGGAAAAGAAAAGTTAACAATTGTATGCTGTTTTTACATTCAGAGCTAAAGTATTTCTTTTTGCATCTTTTTATTTTTCTTAAATGTGATTTTCTTAAATGTGATTCATTTTTAGCATATATTAGCAA
>NW_024584979.1:9642-11159 GCF_018398535.1 Haplochromis burtoni
ATGATTCTCACCTGCACAGCTGTTCTTCCAGTGGCACCCTGTCCATCTCTGTGAGCGACATGACACCCCCCCCAAAAAAAAAAAAAATGTTACATACTATAACTCGTCCTTTATTCTGTTGTGCATTGTTTGCTTGCTCATTACCTGGTTGTCTGTGTTTCCTCTTCCTGCAACACGTCTTCATTGGTGCTTTCATCTGAGGTGCTTTCATTGTCTTGGTCCTGAAAGAATATAAGATACAACTTTAAAATAAGATTTTGTTATAATGGCATCTTGCTAGTAACTGCAGAAAAGGTCATTGGTAACCTAGCTATATTACAGTTAAACTAATACAATAACAGCAGGAAACAACACTTTCAATTAATTATTTGACCCATGATTATATGAATATAGCAGTATCATGGCTGACTTTTAAATGATTCAGAGAAGACTAGGGAGAAAGTGCTTTGGTCAGATGGAACCAAACTCAAGCACTTTGGCATCACCTCAACCTGCTGTGGAGGAAGAAAAATGCCACGTATGGCCTAATGAAAAACGCTTAAAACGAGTTAAGTATGGTGGTGGAAAATTTGGCTTTGAAATTGTTTTTCTGCTAAGATTACAGAATGATTTGACCACACTGAGGGGTTGGACTCCATTTCACTCTGGAGTTGAGAGGCAGCAGGTAGAGGTAGGTATATTTGTACCGTGTGGTTTGCTGTATGTTGAGGTTTTACCTGGTGGACCAGAGAGAATGTTAGATTGACAGACATATTGGGATAGCGTCTGAAGTCATGCTTCTATTTATCTGTTATGGTGAAGAGACAGATGAGCATAAATGTGAATCTGTCATTTTAGCGGTTTATGTTCCTACTCTCACCTATGGACACGAGGTTCTCTGAAGAGACCCAAACCCGGAAAAGCAGAAGAAAATGGAAAGATGGATGGGATTGTGAAATAAGAATTTGTTTAATAATGGCTAGTAGCCCCAGTGTGTGTGTGTGTGTGTGTGTGTGTGTGTGTGTGTGTGTGTATATATATATTTAAAATATACACATATGTGTGTATGTCTGTCCGTGCACAAACACTTTTATCTTAATTTGTGATCATGTATAATGTGTCCTTTTATTGAGATGTAAAACTCTATTAGAATTATTTATTTTCCAGAATTAGAGATCTCACAGGTCAGTCTGGCTTCGGAGCGCTTCTTCACTTACAGGAGGTTAGTCCTAGTACTTTATTGTGTTAATCAGTTAATAAATACAGGCATCAAACTATTTCACAATACAAAGCACACTTTTCTCTAAGCCATGCTTTATGCTTTGGGTTTAGTACTTACAGATCCAGGGATATTTCCTTCCTGTTCTGCCATTGCTCCAAATGAGTAAATTCAGTATGGCACCACAAATACTTCCTGAGGTCAAAAGACAAACCTGCAAAGCATATACAATGTCACAACAAAATCATGCCAGACACTTTGATCTTGTTTTATTTACTGAATAACATTATTAATTTTACCTGACTATACACTTAATGTA
>NW_024584980.1:0-11144 GCF_018398535.1 Haplochromis burtoni
TTTTTTTTTCTTTTAGGAAATTAGCTCTTTGTGCATATCAGTATTTGTATCTAACACACAGAATTTGCTAAGACAGAACTGTTGCTTTGAAAAGCTAATGGGTACTGCCAGTTACTGTATTTGTAAAGAACCAAACTATTTGTGCAGGACCCTTTTAGATAAACTGTTCTCACTAAGGAAATGAATATATTCTGTTATCAAGGTGGGGTTAGGGTTAGGAGGAGGACTGAATGCTACATCAGGGATGGGTGGGGTGGGGGGCTCGTTTCTCTGTTGTCTCCGCCCTGCTGACAGAGTTGCAACACTTCAAATGACAGTCAGAAGAAATGGCTGATGAACTGAAAACCACTTACTTGCATTGGGTATTAAAAAAGTTTAAGTTAAGGTGTAAATATATACAGTATATATATTAAAATGAATTTTAAGTAAAAAGAAACGACCAAAGCATTCATTTATATGGATGTGTGAAACATTCTTTTATTGTTTTTGTACAAAAAAAATTTATTTCTATTCATCATGTTGAAGTAAGTAATTTAAAGACTTTTTTTCTGCTACTTATGAACTAATGTGAGGTCAATTTAGGGATGGGAAACCATAACTGACACACTATAACGCTCTATACGTGTTCAGAATCTGTGTTCTTCGCTGCCTGGAGTTTCATCTTTGTCTGGAGGAATTGTCTCTTTTCTGCTTCTTTGTGCTCTCCAAATACTGAACAGACCCCGAAGTAAAAAAACAACAGAGATAACCAAGAAGTAGCTGGAATACACGGTGAACTGCAAAGAAGAGTACATGTTTAAAAGGTTAATGACGCTAATGGACAAATAAACAGTGCTGCTGTACATATTTTGTGATCTGGTGGCTTACCTGGGGAATGATGGCCAGGCCTAGCCCTCTACTGTCAACTACAACAGACGTGATAATCGTCTGTAGAGCCAGTGCTCCAAAGGTATTTGCCCCAAAGACTAGTGCATATCTTTCCATTGAGAGATCAGCTGCAATCTGATACCTGCAAGCATAGAATTTGTCTTAATCTAAAGGTTGGGGAGGGTTTTTTTTTTATTTTTATTTTTAGCTTTTTTGCTCTTATATCTGCAATAAAAATCAAACTAAACTGTGGTAAAGTATAACCCTGATGTGACTTGACACTCTTACATTGCTATAGTTATCAGCGTCATGTACAGTGACTTGAAAACGACGTAACCGCTGTAGCAGACCCAAATGTTGCCAGTGAAAGTCATGAGGAACAGTGAAGCTGCACTTAGTCCAGAGAAACCACCCAGGGCCAGCTCTCCCCACTGCTCCCATCTTACCTCAGTAAAGCCTATCCCGTAGGCAGTGGCTGCACCTGGAAAGCATGTACACGTGGGATAAGACAAATTAGGACATGTCATGATTCGTTGTGTGGCAGGCAGGAGAAGGACCCAAGATGCAGATTCACAGACTCAAAAAACACAGCTTTATTGCTGGCCACGAGAAACAATACAAAATAAACTAAACTGGGAAAACTAAAGCATGAGATGTACAAGGAACCGAACCACGGGGAGGATAACACACAACATGAGGGAGAACGCGACGCCGAACAGAGGGAGACGCAGACAGAAATACACAGAGGGTTAACGAGGAAAGTGGGAACACACGGGGAACACAGGTGACACTGATAATCATAACGAGACAGGGCGGGGTGAACTGAACATGACATGTACAGGCGTGAGAGTCACAAAGTAAACAGGAAGTGCACAGAGGTTCAGACAGGAGGAGAGAGAGCACGGGGAAAACACAGACATAACGGGCTGGGGAAACATGAAACAACCACAAAGGGAGACGAGGGCTCATAAATACACAGAGGGGCACACAGGGGGTAAAAGCCATGAAGGGAAAACACTTAGGGAACAACACAACAGGGCAACTCAGAAAACATGGCCTAAATAAGGAACAAAATACAAACATACAAGAAAACTAAGAACACTGGGCCAACATGGCCCAGGACCATGACAGTGAGTACAGTATAATATATAATTTACTGAGTCTTCCCATTATTTAATACATGAAGGTCAATGCGGTCATTGTATCTTATCTGACTCATTGTTCTCCTCTTAAGAGGTTTGAGACTGCCTCCACGCCTCCGTTGTAAATGCTGAAGTTCTGAGAAGGCTGCACATGCTCCCACAGCACCTGTGCAGTATGGTGTGGGTATCATTAGGTTGTTCAAGGATGTGTGTGTGTGTTTAATTATTTCTGTTTAAAATATATATCTAAAATGCCTTTTATTAACACAAGAGAAGGCTTCAGCAACTACAAGGCACTACTTGTTCACTGCAGGTAAACCCATCGTAAAGCAGCCCCCAGTAGCAATTTGGATTGCTGCAGTGATTCAGATGCTTTTACAGCTCACATTTTTGTTTATGCTGCCTTCATAACCAGTGTTGGGACTAACGCGTTATTAAGTAACGCGTTACAGTAACTACGTTATTATTGTGGTAACGAGCACGGTAACTAATTGTCAAAGAATAATGTTTAAATGTTTTTATGCTTTGCTTCAATACTGATAATGTTCATATTTTCACTGTGCAGCTCAGCTTGATAAACGTGAAACTTCAAGCCGCATGTGCCATGTGATAAGGCCACAAGATCAGCACAAAAATACACATCTTCAGAAGCTGATAGGAGCTTCACCGCACCCACACGTCCGCAGAAGTTGACTCGCATTATCTTTATTATTCTTAGAAACTGACTTGCTGAACACACATATACACACGAACATGAAAAACAGGAACTGCTATCTATGCTTTAAATAAAGGAAACGCCTGCAGCTGAGTGTGAGTCTCTCTGTTGAGCGCTCACCCGTGCACGTTAAAAATCTCTCCAAGTGTCTAAGTGTTGTTTCTTCACCTGAGTGTTTGATAATTGTTGATATCCTTGACATTTAATTGGTCCTTCGAGCCGGATTGGACTGGTATTAATAGTAATATCACGCTCCATTTCACAGCGGCATCTTTCATCAAGTCCCGACGTCGTGAGAAAGCTGCGCTGAAGTCTGTGCACAGCTCCTTTCCCGGAAAGGATAAAGTCCAGGGACGTGAATTCGGGTCCTGGCCAGCGTCTTATACAGGTTCACGATGGTGGGGGTTGATGGAAGACACCCGACCGGCAACCACAGACTGAGGTGAATATTCTACACTTGATACACCTTGCGGACAAAACGACTGAGGCAACCTGTGGTCTGTATACAAAAGTATAATAGGTAGTAACATTCTCGGCTGAAAAAGGCCTGGCAGAGGTTACGTAGGAATACCTATTTCTAACATTCTCGTCTGAAAGAGGACTGGTAGAGATTATTGGCTCGCCTGAAAAAGGGCTGGAAGCAAATACATGTAGGACGACGCAGAGTTGCCCAGAATAAAAATCTTTTGCGCATATGAACTGTCATTTTACTGTTTTGTTGGTGGAGTAAGTTAATTTAACAGCACATTAAGGTGGCTGAACTACTCCACTGAATTGTTTACCGTTGATTGCTCACGTATTGGCTGGGTGAGGAATCGGTTGTGCTTCATCACATAAAAACGACAACCGCTTTCAAATGCTTGAAAAATAAGGCTTGTTAACACTTTTTTTTCATGAGGACAGGGCTCCACGGGGGGTTCTTAAGCAGGAATTATTATCCTATTTTAAACTTAAAAGAATATATTGTAACAATTAAAACTAATTCACTGTGAACGGACGCATCGGCTAGCAAAAATGTCCGGCCTCAATTGGTGCAAATTGATTAGAGAATCCAAAATTTAACGCTCCGCGGGAATGTAAATTAATTTCTGCAGTGACCCTAAAAACCTTACAAACAGAGCATACATAGTTGATGACCGCCAGGGTTATAAAATATTAAAAGGAATAATTCATGAAACTTAAATTAAATTGGAATTATATAAGGTTAACTTAAGGTTAAAGTTAATTCTCCGTTGGAAAGGGAGCAGATACTCAACCTGAGTACAATATAATATAAATAATTAATTTAACTGCTTTGTCGACAATGCACAGAAGAGAATGAGATGTACGAGGCTTGGAGTTGATATGAGCAAATCAGAGAGTCTAAAAAGTCAGCACATTGTAAGGAAAAGATTTTAGTACGATTGGATGAATTCTAATATGTGCTGGTATAATATATTTTTTCAATTCTTTTCATTTGAAATATATCCTTTTATATCTGATCCGCCATGTGCTCAACTCTATATTGTGAATAAGATTCTATTAGTTAGATGAATTCTATATCTTCTAATTTAAGATCTATATATCATTTAACTGCTAAGATTTATAATTTGTGAGCATTTTTTTATTAAAATTTTTAGATCGAAATTGTAAGGTGTTTATATTTTTTTATTAAAAAAAATGAAATTGCGAGTATAGAATCGTGCGCCCCAAGGTGACGAAGTGCTGGGGAAGCGTAAAAGAACGTCTATAGAGTTGTTTATTGAGGTAGTTTCGACTCCGTACAATAAAAAAACCAAGCTATTACTGTTACCTACAGTCTTTCTTCTATTCTCCTCCCTTCTTTACTCATCTGTCATACGCACTATTTCTTCTTGTATTATATCGTCCGCTATTGCCCAAGAAAGAGAACAGCGAGGTTGCATGTAAAACAGCGGCTTTAACTTGTCCGTTTTAATTTTTATAATTTAATTCGTTATGTGGAGCACAGCTAAACTTGCTGAATATGTTTATATAGTTGAGAGGGAAATGGAAAACAGGGAGTCATATGGATATCAATAAAACATTATGAAACATTTATTTTATCACTTGGTGGGATACTTCTGACAAACAGTCTTTTACGATGTACTGAGTTCTGAGTGAGTCAAGGCCATTAAAAGGGAAAGGGAGCAAGGAACTTATTTCTATTTAAGTTCACTTTAAAATATTTCTGTTTGCAAAACAATGATGTTATAATATAACCCTCGAACCCTGATCCTGTCACAACCATGGTTATTTTCCATTTTTCAACTTTATTTCCAATATGGTGCACTCTGTTCAAAATCGGAGATTTTTCCGCCACCTGTTGCATATCTCGTCTGCTTTCAAATCTTTTAGAGCGTGCTGATTCGTCAATCGAAAGCACCGTAGCAGTTTTGCTTTGTGGTAAAAGCGTAATGATCAGGTTGGATTTCTTGTGAAATGTTATATCTTCTCTCATATTGTGTGGTGCCCCCCGCAATTGTGGCAAAAGCAGCTAGTAGATGGCACTCTTGTTGTATCATACACAGGACCATAACAAAGAATTTATCTGAGTTAAACAAAGACTTTCTCACTCATATTACTCTGATAGTAACTGAAACGATCTTATATAAGAGTACTGTATGTAACTATTTACTATAGAACTCGTTCGCTCTGAGACCTATTGTTTTCTGATATTTAAAGTAGATGACGACTTCGTTTTCATCTTCTGTTGAACCCTTCCATTTGGTATAGGGGATACAGTACATTATCTTATTTATTAGCTTAAAAACTTCCTTTTGCTAAATATTAGTCAGAGGACCGGACCTGATCTTCCCTTATTATGCTACAATAGATTAGCTGCCAGGGATTCCATGAGATTGATTTCCTCTCACCTTTATACTAGCTTTAATAGACCTCTCTGCATTGAATCATATCTGTTATTAACCTCTGTCTCTCTTCCACAGCATGTCTTTTATCCTGTCTTCCTTCTCTCACCCCAACCGGTCGCAGCAGATGGCCCCGCCCCTCCCTGAGCCTGGTTCTGTCTGGAGGTTTCTTCCTGTTAAAAGGGAGTTTTTCCTTCCCACTGTCGCCAAAGTGCTTGCTCATAGGGGGTCATATGATTGTTGGGTTTTTCTCTGTATCTATGAAGCGCCTTGAGGCGACTTTTGTTGTGATTTGGCGCTATATAAATAAGTTGAATTGAATTGAATTGAAACAAAACTACCCAACACTGTTCATAACTGACCTGCACATAGTTGACAGTCTGGTTATACCCACAGGTAGCCATTGCCCACCACACAGACCAGTAGAGCAGCTGTCTAGAGGAATAGCAGTGGCGGAAATCCCTCCACAGCTGGAGGAGGACTTGGCCGCAACTCTGCGTAATGATAGATTCAAGCTTCTCAGCATCAGGCTCTCCTTCTCCACTCTCCATTTCACCTCCTCCATCTTCCAGTGATGCATTTATTGCGTTTGACTGTTCTGCTGCAGTCTGTCTCCCACGTCTTTGATGAAAGAACATGCTCTTCTGTGGCATTGGCAAGAAGAAGGAAGTGAGGAGAGCGATGGCAGTGAGAACCAGAGTGAACACCAGGATGTTGTTGTATGACATGAGGTCGAAGCTGACAAGCAGCTGACCCAACACGGAGCCCACTGTATACCCCAGGAGCTGGACACTGCGGCTGTAAGAGGTGGCCTTTCGGTATCTCTTCAAATCTATTACACTGTAATAAAGAGCATATTCAAAATGTCAAGTCTCCCATGAGCAATGCTAAAAATCCAAATCTGTGAGATGTACTACATGACCTGTAAATGTAGGAGAAGTAGGCCACGTCGCTGGCTGTCGCGACTCCGTAAAAGAACTGCGTAGCCTGCATGGCTGGCACACTTGCTGTCCACAGCAGCAGTGCTTTGGTGATGAAGATCATAACACATTGAAACACCACTACAGGCATGTAACGCAGCCAGTCAGTGAGAAGGAACACCGGCACTAGCACGGACAGATAGGAGTATGTCCACACTGGGAAAATTTGATTGTTGACCTGTCAGGGAAAAACTCATCAAAGGCAGGAAATGCATGACTTTATAGCAAATGATTAAAGGTTTCAGAATCTTGATTGGATTTTTATCACTTAGATTTTTTATTTTTATTTTTTTAAAGATGCCGGTTATCTCTCTGCTATGAATCACCAGCTTGTGTGTGCATGTGTGTGTGATTATTTGTAATTGCAGCATGTACAAAAGAGCAAGTTACTAACTTTTTCCACCATAAGGACCGAAAAACTGAAAATCATTTCTTTTCTAAGTCTGTTTTGATTGAATTACACTATAGCCTTTCTAGCATATGTCATATATACCTGCTCAGTTGTCAGATTCTTATCCGGTCCTGTCAAATATGGGATGAGAAAAGGCTCCAGTGGTTTAACTGTGCTGAGGAATCCATAAATGCAAAGCAGAATAGTGGGATACTTCCAGTCTGATCTCCACTTCTTCACTGCCTCCATGTTGGCTTTCCTGTTTCATGTGTGAGTGTGTGATGGGGGAAAAATACCTCACAACTCTCTAGGCATTTTGTTAATCAGCAACCTGGTCAAAGAGCAACACAATCTTGGTGACACTCGAGCACAAGCTGAGATAAAACTTTGATAAATTAAACAGGTAAGCGCCCAAAACTCTGGACTTTAATACCAATCAGAAGTAACTGTTTTATTGTGTTGTTTGTCTTCCTGTCTGGGTTGCAGATAGCAAAAATACACAACACATAAATGTTTGCTTTTCAGTGTATAAACGTTTAATGTTACAGTTTGTAGTGTTTAAGAAAAGCATATTTACAAGCTCTCGTTAGTTAATTTGCAGCTGTGTAAGGTAAATTAGTTCCAATCTTCCAAAAACCTGTCGGGCACTGACACAGGTCAGAGACGCTCTGCAGCAATCACCTCCTCCACACACTCAGGTTCCTTGGCTTCCGTGTGCCGGGGACAGGGTTTGTTCACACAGGCGGTGTAGGTTCCTCGGATCAAAAAGAGCAGCGATATGACAGCATAGTAGCTGCCGTAGATGATAAACTGCAGAGCAGAGAGACGACACATAATCCTAAGCATTATTAGAATTATTTTATCTATGCTATGGCAGTGAACCACCTGCATCAAATAGACCTGCGTGCAACAGCTAATGATAACCACCAGGTGTCACTCTGTCCTCACATTTCAGTGCTTCAGTTAAGCAGCAGAACGCTGAAGGGGCCATCGGGTTCTTGACTTTGAGTTGTTGTTAAATCCCCGTGTGCTGCCATTCTAATACGCAGTAGTATAATTACAGCCTGTACAGGTACCTGCGTCACGATGTCCAGCCCCAGTGCAGCTTCATCAACAACTGTGACTGTAATGATGGTCTGTAGTGAGAGGGCTACAAAAGTGTTGATCCCAAAAGTCAGAGCATAGCACTCCATGGAGAGGTTAGAGGCGATCTGAAACCTGCGGTGACAAAGTCCTTATAATTATGAGAGATTCAGCACATACTCTAAGACTGCAATAGATTTGTATGGCACTGCAACCAGTAAGCTGACTCTATACTAATATTGTCATCCTTTCCTCTGTATTGAACTGACAAAACAGTCAGTTTGAATGAATTCTTTAAGTTGTTCTTGTCACTTTTAAAACACATTTAGAGGAGCAATTGGAGAAATTCTATCATGCACTTACGTTGTGATGGTGATGAGGAGCATGTAACAGGATTTAAATATGGCATAACCGACGTAGCATACCCAGATGCTGCTCGTGAATGCCATCAGAAACACAGCACCTGACCCTACAGCTGAGAACATCCCCAAAGCCAGCTCTCCCCACACAACCCAGGTCAGCTTGATGTAGCCCACAGAGAAGGCTGCTGCAGCACCTGGCCCATGAAGAAGAAAAATAAAGCAATTAGTCTGACATCCCAGCGGACGGCGCCTCCACTGCACATTTGCATCCTTCCCATTGTCATTCCCTGATTCGTCCATTACTTCTAACCTCCCTTTAACGGGAGAATAAAGGCTGCGGTGGCCTCATGCACACTCATGCATTTCCTGGCCTCCACAACGCTTGCTTATTATGATGAACCAGTTTCACCCAACTCCTGGAAACAACTATCAGTAATAATCAAAGAATCCATTACCTTTTAACTCTGTCTCCTTAATAGAAGCAATTACTCTTCTTCTTCTCGCACTGAGGCGGGCCGAGCTTAAACCAAAAGGACCAGGGTGCTGCTATTCCCGTTCAAAATCAATACACATTGTCTGTGTAATCAGTTACCACAGATATGGCACAGCTGATTCCCTTTAATTGCAGGTTTTTATAGATCTATGTGCATTCAGCAATGGCAGCCTGTAATGACATTGTTAAATGTCATTTTGCTACATGATGTGGTTTTGCTGCAGTCTTCTCGCCTTTTCTAATTGAAGCAGAGACAGAGAACTCTGATTAGAGTCCTGCTTCCAGCTCACTGCAGTACAAATGAATGGACCCCCTCTTACATCATTCTTCTTCTACTCTGATATAAAAATAAGTTGAAAAGTAAAGTTATCTCAATTTATCTCATATGTCATTTATTAAGAGCATATATATTATATATATATAATATATCTGACTGATGTAGACACATTCACGCTGTTACAGTCGTTTGACTGGAACATCTTGTAATTATTATTTTTAATCTAAAATAACCCGCTCTAACACCAATCTTACCTACAAGAGAGCACGCAGCCTCCACTCCTCCGTTGTAGATGGATGACGTGGCAGATGGCTCTATATGGTCCCACATAAGCTGGATGTAGTTGAAGACCTGCACGTAGCCAGCTGTGGCCAGAGCCCACCACAGGGACCAGTAGATTAAATGTCTGAATGGTGATAATTATGACAAGAGATTATGATGATGACTGTACAGCTACTTCTACTATTTAAAAGAAGTACCCTATGAATACATTATAAAAATTTGGACCAATTAGTAGTAATCCCAGGTGTTAATTAAATGCAAGTGGGCACTCAAAGCATCTTAGTGATTTAAAAAAAATATTGAAAGAAAAGAAATGCCTGGAAGAGTAGGACTCCCTGAAGCTTTGCCAAAGCAGATGAACTGCAGCGGCCACATTTTCTCTGCTGCAGTAGCCAGCACTGCCATTATATTCCATCTTCCCTTTCCCCGAGCCTTCTCCATCCTTATCCGTCACTGACTCCTTCTCTCCCTGTGGCCCCTCTTGCTGGCAGTCTACAGCTGCAGCCTTCTTCCCTTTGAAGAACATGCTTGTCTGGGGCATGGGCAACCAGAATGAGACGAGAAATGCCACACTCACAATTCCCAGGGTAATAGTATTGATATAGAAGTAGTCCAGGCCTGTTGGTTACAATTGATCATTCATTAGTGCTTGTTTAAAGTTCAGTTCATAATTTTCTTTCTTGTCATGCATCAAATGTTATTTTTCATATTATTGTGATCAAATACTACGAGCCCATACCAGCAAGGGAGACAAGCATTTGGCCAAGGGTGGCGCCAAATGTATATCCAGCCAACATTGCACTGCGCAGGTAACCAGTAGCTCTTTGGTAATTCTCTACTGGAATTACACTGTAAATATAGGAAAAGTAGGCAACCTCCGTGGAAGTCACTACAGCATAGTTGACCTGTTGATGGAATAGAGCAGTTGTAAAGAGGCAGTAGATCATGATAAACTCTATTAAATGCATTAACAACGGTATGATTTAAGTTGTGATAACCGGAATAAATACAAAAGCTTTTAAAAGATTTCTTCAAGGGTAAGAAAGCGATCCAAACCTGCCCTGTGTGAAAAAGATTGTGACTAGCTACATTTAACATTAAAAATTGTTTGATGATCCGAAGGATGTAAGTATGCAAAATAGTAAGAAATCAGGAAGTGGGCAAGTATTTTTTTTCACAGCACCTTTCAGTGCTATATATTAATCATTCTTGAAACAACAACAAGAAGTTTTAACTGACCTGAAGGAAAGTCATAGCAGGAAGACCTGGGACAAAGCACAGTAGAATATAGTTGGTGATGAGAAAGAACCCCTGTACTATAATAAGGGGTTTGTACCTCAGGAAGTCAGTCAGGAGGAAGACGGGGAAAAGAAAGGCCAGGTAGGAATACGTCCAGATAGGAAACAGGTAGTTGGTCAGCTGTAGGAAACCACAAGCACCACAAAACAGTACTGATGATCCCATTTGTACTTCTTTTTCATGACATGCACTGCTTATGAAAACTGATGCATGTTTATTTGTTTTGTTTTGCTTTCATATAAGTGCTGAATGTGAAACTGCAGAACAGATTTGCTCCACTATCAAAGGACCTTGGATCTATATCGGACAACCATCCATCTAAAAGCAGCGAAGTAAGGTCTGAAAATCTGTTGAAAAGTAAAAGGCCACAGGGAAAGCTAAAGGCT
>NW_024584981.1:0-11134 GCF_018398535.1 Haplochromis burtoni
CACTGTTGATATATTGAATAAAAAATAAATATAAAAAGGTAAGTGAACTGTAATTAAAAAATAGCCAAACACAACTGAAAGTTAGTGAAGTTACATATTAGAGAGCTTCTAATTTCAATTTTTACCATCAAAACATCAAATGAATATTTGATGAAAATAAAGAGGATGCAGAAATCTGGAGTGTGTCAGATTCAAGGTCTGATTTTGTTTTCTGAGGGTTTTTTTTAGGTTGAATTTGTTGTTTGTTCATGTTTGTAGTGTTGTTTATAGAGATGGACCGATTCGATATTACATATCGGTATCGGTCCGATACTGACGTAAAATACTGGATCGGATATCGGAGAGAAATAAAAATGTAATCCGATCCATTAAATATCAAAAAAGCACCTCACAAAACTTGCGACACTGGCGTAACTCGGCTCATAACCGTAGCAGTCGGAGCAGTGTGCTCACATGATAGAGCGGCTGTGTGTATTTGTAGCCTCGACTACCAAACCAGCATTTCATCTCCGAGGAAGTTATCCCAGAGAGAAGTAAAGCAAGTGTGTAAGTTCATCTCTGAATGTTTGTAAAGCATTCCAGCGTTAAGCTTAACAACCGATATATGGAGCGACTGCCTCTTCTTGCTGCTACTTCAATCGTGAAACTGATAATGATCAGCTGATCGGCTTTTCTGTCACGAGTCGTCTCTCTGCTTTGTTTTTGGCCCACTTTGCACCAGAAAGAGAAACCAGCGGCTAACAACAGCAGCATCGTTTAAGCTTGAAAGCTGTTGTTAGAATTTATTTAATATTACTTTTACACCACACTGTAAAAAAATATTCCGTAGAAAAACGGAAAATGTCCTGGTAATTTTCTGCCAGTACATTTTCTGTTTTTTTACGGAGGTTTGACGGACTTTTCTGTAAATGATAAAACGGAAAATTCTGTAGATTTACAGTATACTCTCTGTACTATTTACGGACATTTCCTTCAGCTATAAAACGGAAAATTCCGTTTATTCACAGTATATTTTCTGTATCATTAACTGATATTTTCCGTTAATAGAAAAATTGAAATTTCTGTTTATATTACTATTTCCAAGCACTTCTTTTCACTGTAACTCATTAAATATAGTTCTTTATATCCTTAAACGTACATTTCTATGCAATTACAACCTAGTACACCATGTACTCAAAAATTCATAAATTAAAACTTAAATTAATTTGTGCTTCGTACACAACAACATTGGTACAATTAATGTTAAATATTCTTTTATTCTCCTCAACTCTAAAACTATACTAAAATATAATGACAGCATCCATCTTGTCATAAAACTACTAAACAGCTGATACATGAACAAAATAACTCACAAGCTTTCAAATTTGAGCATTTTTATTTCCTTGAAATCAGGTTGCCCTCATGTAAATGTGTTTATTTACATTCATTCAAGTGGCTACCAAGTGTTTTCTTCAAACAGGACACCTGACAAACAAAAAATGTCATATTTAACGAATGTTCACATTTAATAATATCCAGAGTACCTTTTAGTTAGAATCACTGCCTTGTGGTAGTTTTGCCTCAGCCAAATGGTTAAGGTGTGGTTTACATCCATGTCTGTCCACTTATGATACAGTATACACATGTAGTCAGTTATAGCCAAACACCTTTGATTACTGAATTACATTCACTTCATTAATGAAGTGAATGTAATTCACATTTGTGTGAACATTTGTCTGAGATTAACTCTTTGGGCTCTTTACCTTACAATATAACATACTTGAGTCAAAATTTGTTGACTGTTTAAGTGGTGCCACATGAATAAAACTGAACAGATCTAAAGAAGATGTTCCTGAACTTTGGGTTTATTCGAACAGGACGGATGGATAACCACAGGACTTTTCCCCATATGATAACTACAACACAAAATAAATTAAGACAGATTACTGTCCCAAACTTAAAGATAAAAGTGTATTTACTGGACTTGTTTTGTCAGTGAGGAGCAAAGTACAATTAGAAGTGCTTGTTCTGATGAAAAGTTAAACTGTAAACAGCAGCGTAGTGAATAAGGATCTGTGTCCACGAATCCTCAGCAGTGACAACACTTAAACATCATAGTTCAAAATCCTTAATGCACACTTTTTCTCCACGGTGTTCAAATGCTCTTAGCTGTTTAAGTAGAGGAAAAAGTCTGACATATTTCATGACCATTAAATGTTAGACAAGGCTCTGAAAACGAGGTTACGGTTACAAACAAAAACCTCTGCTTGTGCGCACAGACCCTAAATCACAACAAATAAGACAATAGTAAGACAAATTACTACAAAGCTGTTGTGGGCACAATTCTTGTTACCACTCTTCATATACCAGTGTGACAAAGTCCTGAATGCAGCCTGCATGTAGTCATCAGGTCATGAGCTTAAAATACACTCAGCTTTTCCTTGGATTTTCAGAGTTGCTCAGTTCATACAGGAACTGCAGCAGTCGGGGTTAACGTGTCGCTGTGTTGCTCCTCCATCTCAGCCATTGAGACTAGTCGCAATTTATTCTGAGGAAAAAAAGAGAAACAACAAGACATTTTTAAAAAGTTTGTATTTTTATAATTTTTTTTACCTAGAACATAAACAACATAAAAAAAAAGGATTAGGGCTGTGCGATATGACAGATATATATCAGATGACGATATAAAAATGTCTATCGTTTCATATTATACACTATTGTTTGTTTTGTGGTGTTGCAAAATAAACTGTTTACGGCAATATTTTTTTCATGATTTTGATGGTCACTGTAGTGGCTATATTATTTCTTAAAGTTCTCTCTTTCTCTTATACTTACAATAACCACACTATGGACGGACAAGTGACTGTTTTTACGCGTACTTTCGTTACCAACAATGACGGTAAAACCATTGCGTGGCTCCGCCGTCCGCTTGTTTATTTTCCACATAAACCTTTCACAATAAAGCTCAAGTTTCTGTTGAGACTTTTCAAAATAAACTGAAATGATATACATTATTCTCAAACATAAAATTTCAGAATATGCATCAAACAAATGACCTCAAATAAAAACATCAAGTAACTATAAATGGCGCTTACAGTCACCACGCAGATGAAGGCACAGAGAATACCAGCATGGCCAGCAAGGATGAGGCAGAACCAGCTAGCTCCAAACAGAAGGACCAGTCAAAAGAAATCGAGGACCTTATTGTTAAACGAGGGGCTACCTCTGTAGCATGGACATGGTTTGGTTATGAAAAGTCTGACACGCCCCAGAAAACTGTACTATGCAAATTATGCCACAAACTGGTCCCCACCACCACTCAAACACGACAAACCTCTTTAACCACCTACACAAGAATCACATGAAAGAGTATGGAGAGAGTTTACGAATGAAAAGCAAAAAAGAGCTGTCAGGTGCTCAAAATAATCCTTAGACTCAAACGTTAGAACAGGGTTTTCCTCGCAGCACGCCATGTAATAAATACTCAGAAAGAAAATGGCGGCCGTTTAAACTCATGTCTAAAAATGTATAGTTTCATGCATCGGTCAAAACACTCGACTCCAGGTACACGACGCCCAACTGAAAACACTTTCACATAAGTCGAGTTGCCCGAGAATCACAGAATTTACAGAAAATGCACTATTTTGTGATATATATCGTTATCAGGAGAGATATGTCTTATATTGGGATATGAGATTTTGGTCATATCACACAGCCCTACAAAGGATTATAATTCACGTAGAGTTGCATACACATAACACCATTCTGTTGCAACAAAAGCAGTTTATAATTAAAGTAACATACATACCTTGAAAAACTAAATCAACCACAACATTAAACTCACCTTGTGTTTGTAGAGAAGGTGATCAGGGTTTTTCTTCATTTCCTGAGACCAGCTGCTCTGGATCATCACCAGCTTGTATCTTCATCTTTTTTTTCCACTCGGGGAAGTCTTTCCTTTTCTTGGCCATTGCTCTGCACTGGAAAACCAAAGTGTGTGATCAAAGGTGAAATAAGGGATATTTTTCCACTGCAGGACTTAGAGTGCTTCAAGTAGTGATAGCTGTTGATCCATTTCTCAAATAATCTGTAAGGATCTGGATTTTTAAGAAAGATACAAATATCTCTGCTTATATTTGGCTAAAAGCTTGATATAGACAAGGCATATAAAGCCCCTGCACACCAGCACTGCGCTTACATTATAGTTCAATCAAGAAATAGTTATTATTGATTTATTATTGAATTTTTTTAGTAATAATTATTAGTATTTAATCACATTAGCACAGTGGGGTGACAAAAATATTCCACATACTAGAAATGCTGCTCAGCATTTCATAAATACATTTTCAACAAATGTTGGAGTAAAAACACAGTTACAGGGAAAATGTAACTGTGCTGAGGTGAAACTATACTTTCAATAATATTACCACTACAGTCTGTTAACCACCGAAATAATCTATGCTGGTCAGCTAGCTAAAAGTATTTACTTTAGCAGCCCAAATCAGAGGCTAACATTAGCATTTGCTAGCGTCAGCCAGGAAGGTCTGAGGCTTAAACTAGGGTTAGTGTAACTTTGCCTGAAACCCTTTAAAGTGTACAGTAGAGCCAACTGTAAAACACAGGTATTGATACAGTACTTATTAGAGTCCTAGAATAATTTCTAGGACCATGTTCTCACTTTTCCCAGTTATCCACATCGCTGACTTTCGCTAATTAGCTAGTTAGCAGTCACAGCTGTGTAATACCCAGAGAGACACAGACAGCTAACTATAATATTTATGAAAACTGGTTCAGCCACTGAAGGGCAAAACTGGTGGTATCACAGTAAAAATTATTTTAACATTAACTAAAATAAAGCTTAAGTCATGTTAAACCTAAATAACAATTATTTTAAAAAATGAGTCAGCAAAATATTCCTGACTTGTCTGGAGACAGCCGAAACCAGTTAACAAATAAATTAACAATTCTTTCTAAATAAAAACGCGGAGTCTTTTGAAAAACATTATTTTAATAAAAGAAACATGAGTTTTAATACTTACCACAGAAATTTGAAGGCAGTTTCTCCAACTTCAGAGTCCAAAATCCAGATGAAGCCTGAAAGAAGCCTAATGGCTGCTCTTGCGCTTACTTTTCCCTCCTTTTCGGGTTCTTTTTCCCACAATGCATTGCAGTAGTTGAGAAATACAGAAAAATACCTGTAAATGACTAATACGGAAAATTCCTTCACGTTTATACAGTAGATTGTACTGTTATTTTAGAATTTTTTACAGTCGCAGGATCTCTTTTCTACGTAGCTGACGGCTGGTAACTGTGCAGGGGCGGATCTAGCAAAGTTTAGCCAGGGGGGCCGATAGGGCATTAACAGGGAAAAGGGGGCACAAAGACATACTTTTCTTTCTTATTCTCATTTAAAATGTCTAGCTTTTAATAAATAATTATCTGAATCTTACACCCAAAGTTTTAATCTGATGTAAAATGATATAGAAGTCCATTACTGTATATAGTAACTGTTAAGTCTAATATACCCTAGTAAGCTATAGTACTTTTTCCTTTGGGAAGGTACCATCTGTGCAGTCTGCAATTCTGTTGAAGAAAGATGTTGAATCTATTTAATTATTCTTGAAAAATAATTGATTTCTGTGCATTTTTTTTTCACACTGCATCAAATTAAAGTTGATTACGTCGATTAAGCATCATGAGGTGGAGGGGGTGGTTCCCTATTTTTTTTTTTTTTTTTTTGCTGGGAGTTTGCAACCCTATTAGTTAGGTTGCTTAATATTTCTGCTAAGTACTCTTTAAAATACCAGAATAGGGAGGATGAGTAGGTTTAAGTTTATTAGATTGATCAGTATTGCTGAACTATGAAATATTTTGGGTGCAGTGTATTTTTTACATACAGGTATAACAGAATAGCTTTAGTGTTGTTGTTTATTTAAACTTGAGTATGAACTTATACAAAATGCAGCAAATATTAAAAAACAGTTTTATTGATTAAAAAACACACTATATCGGATTCATATCGGTATCGGCAGATATCCAAATTTATGATATCGGTATCGACATAAAAAAGTGGTATCGTGCCATCTCTAGTTGTTATGACTTCATCTTATTTTGAGCATTTATGGAGTTAGTTCTTCTTGTAATTTAGTCTTAAGTTTAATTTGTTTCCTCTGTGTTTTCCTGTCTCATCCTCCTGTGTCAGTTCCCCTGTGTTAACTGTTACCCTGTTTCTTGTGTCTTATGTTGAGTTTTACTTCCCTCTCAGTGTGTGTGTGTGTGTGTGTGTTGTCAGTGTGTGTTGTGTGTGTGTTGTGTGTTGGTGTGTGTGTGTGTGTGTGATGTTCACTTCAAGTTTCACTTTTTCTTATTCAGTCTGTCTCAAAGTGCATTTAGGTCCTCATCTATCATCACATGACAGGATGAAGAAGTTTGATGTTTCTGCACAGTTCAGATCAATAACTTTATTCAGCTCTGTGGGGCCAGGCGGCGCTGCTGCACTGGGCCCCGGTCCGGATGGGCCTGGGCCCCCTTTCCCTGGCGGGTCGCGGAGTATGGGGGTGCCTACTGGGGTCAGCGGGGGAGCTGGCCCCAGGGAGGGGTCACTTGCCCCTCCCTTCCTTCCCTCCCCATCTCCAGCTGCCTCCCTCTTCCCGCTCCACCACAACCACCCACACATGCAGGGCCTTGGAGTAGGGGTATGTCACCAGGGTGCAGAGGAGGCTACCCCCTCTGTCCCCTTCTGGCTGCCTCTGCCTCAATTTTATCCCACAACTTAGACATTCACATTACTCACACTCTCATTACACATACATATAGGATCTTGGGGGTGGGCACGCTACACGGAATCCAAATTACCATCAGGGTGTACACCTCACCCCTGGCGTGTTGCCCACCTCTCAATTTTAAATACACGTAGACATTGAGGGCTAGCAGGAGGGCTATGCGCTTACCTGCTGCTCTCTGGCAGGTAGCTCCATGCCCTCCTGGGTTTTAAATGCACCTTAGAACACACATGCATCAACACTACAATGAGCGGGTGGAGGGAGGTTTGGAGTCTTCTCTCACCCCCATTCTCTGCGGCCTGCTGGAGCGGGGGGGCTAGGAGGAGGAGTTGGCCGTCCGACTGCGGTCTGGAGTGTGGGGCCTCCCTGCTGCTGCGGAGTCGGGGCGGTCTGCTCTCCCCCACCGCAGGGAAAAGGGTAACACCACCTGGGTCTGGGTGCAGTTCCCCCCTCCAGGGGCAAGGGTACCTAGACCCGGTTCGTAGAGTACGCTTGGGGAGTGTGATCGTGTGTACAGCGTCTCTTTATGTCTGTCTCCACGTTGGTTGAGTGTGGAGTAAGTGCATATGAGAGCATGAGGGTGGGAATGGATGTTTGTAGTCTGTGTGTGCCTGTATGTCTGTGTCTATATGTCAGGTTGGGTATCAGACGCCACCTCTCTGGGGACATCTCAGGCCCTCCAAGGTTTGGAGGCCTATCTCCCCCCACCACCACTTCCCCTGCCAGTGGCGGACTCCCTCAGACATCGGTGCGTTGGTGGTTCTTTGTGTCCGGGGATGGGCGTCCAGGTACACACCGGCTCACTCCTTGGCGGCCGCTTATCGGGGCCTGGAGCCTGGGGCTCGCTCGGGCCACTTCGGAGGTGGGGTGCCCCCGGCCTCTCGGCCTGGGGCTCGGTCACTCAGGCACAGCTGGCTGCCGGCGGAGCTCACGGGCGCGTCACTGCAACCCCCCCCTGGCTTCTGCTCCGCGGCTGCTGAGTGAGCCCTCATCTGGGACTCTCCTCAGCTCTTTCTGGGACAGTGGCGCGGCTGCCCCTCTGTTGGTCTTCCTTGGTCTCTTGTGTTCTGGGGGCCTCTGGATGTCTGGAGTTTTGATCTCCTCCATACCTGCTTCATGCCCTGGAGGACGGGGCTGTGGCCCCCCCACACCCTCTAGCAGATCATTACATGAAGGAACCTTTTAAAAACAAGCGCGTCCATGCTCACAGGTGTACACACGGGTGATCACACCCACAAACTACACCCTTTTTGGCTCCTACCTCAAAGCACACTGTGTTCTGTTGATCTTATGTGCTGCACAATAATGTTTAATATTTAGTATTTACTGTCATATTCCCATATATCATTGTGATGTTGTTTATTCTATTACTCTTGTTTCTCTTCTGCTTGTTTTCTTTTTTCTTTCTC
This sequence comes from Haplochromis burtoni, assembly GCF_018398535.1. Classification (NCBI taxonomy): domain Eukaryota; kingdom Metazoa; phylum Chordata; class Actinopteri; order Cichliformes; family Cichlidae; genus Haplochromis; species Haplochromis burtoni. The sequence goes on from NW_024584981.1 coordinate 8,171, forward strand.
AACAGGTGATCCAGGTGATCGATATATGCATTTTTTTTCTCTGCTTATTCTGTTGGTTTTTGTTTTTTGCCCTTCTCCCCCGTCCCTCTTCTCAGCTGTTTTTCTTTCCCTCTTTCTTTCTCCCCTTCTTTCCCCCAGTCAAGTCTGTCCCATATTCAGCAAGTGAAAATAAAATAAACAATAAAAGGTGAATCAAATGAACCATTACAGCAAAGCTGGGATGGTCAATTTGGTAAAGTAAATCCGTTGGGCATCTTTCTTCGCCTTTAGACAATAATTCTGATGGCAATAGAGGCAAACGGGACAGGCAAAAAAAATAAAAAAAATAAAAAATTTATTCAGCTGTATTATGTTCAGTAATTTATCCATTGAGAGACAGTCAAAGCTCACAAACGCTGCATTAAGTGGTTCCATATTTTTAAAAATTATTCTTCCTTATGGAGGAAAGATGAGATCAAATCATTCACTTTTTCATGTTTACAAGTTTTTCAAAATGAGTTTGAATCCAAGCTGTTTTATTCCAGATTAAATTTTTAAACCCATCAGTTTCACTAATGGTGACAGTCACTTTCTACTGTGACTGAATTTGTCCCTTTTATACGTCCTCTACAGCTGTAGATGCCGGCTTCAGAGGCAAGTACTCTGTTTGATTCACCAGCTACTGTGGTCTTCTGATTAAAGTTTATACGGGGTTCTCTGAACCGCTCATATTTTAAGTCAGCAAAGTACTTCACATTAGGGCTGGGTATCGATTTTGTTTTCCATAACAGATTTGATCCCCAATTCAATTTGATTTAATTTTGACCCAGACAGTCAGAAATATTATAATTCTGATCATTTCCAATCATACCCATATTTTTATATCTATGTATAAAAACAAAGCTGACACTTGTGAGGCTTCATCAGAGATGTAAACATCACAGCAGATGACTTTGTCTCAAAGTAACTGAGGATAAAACATAGACAAATTGGATTTTCCTGGTCTGGCTTTTTATAGCGGATAACCATCTTTAAAATATCCTGCAGTAGATCAAAAACAGAAGAAAACCATGAATCAACATATGAACATTACCTGATGCTACTGAAGTGAAACAGAGCAAAGTTACAGAGGTTTAATTAGAGACACAGCTAAGTGTTTTGTAAAGTGGCATAATTTTAAATTTCTTTTTAATTTTTTTTTACATTTCTACAGTATTGAACAGCAGAAATTTAGCTTTCTTGTCAGAAGTCAGAAAAAAAAAAAAAAAACAGCGGCCAACAGCACCGTACACAACGGTACACCCTAAAAAGTGCTGGGTTGTTTTCATAACTCAACTTCTGGGTAAAAGCCGTAGGTTCGTAAGTTGGGTTATTGCGACCAAATATTGGTTCAAAAGCCATGACTCTGGAGTTGGGTTGGAAATGTGCCAGGTTCTTCAATTCACTCCACAGCTTGAATAATTCTGTTGGGTCATAGGTTCGGCAGCTTTGATAAAATATTGGGTCAAAATTTTACCCAATTGTTAGGGTTGAAGACAAGCCTCAGAAGAAGCCACATCATTCTTCACAAACTGCCATTTTCAACTAGACTGTGACCTGATCAGATATCACTGGACTTCTCCACTACTAAGAAGTAAAACATGGTAAGTAAAAAGTGAATTCTAACAGTTTAAAAAAACATTGGGTTATTTTTTGATAATTACTGGTTTATTCTAGAACTTTACCTACTGAGTAAAGGTCTTTTAACAGATAACACCAGCTAGCTTGTGATGAAGAAAGTTATTTCCACTTAAAAAAATGCTTGATATCATCTTTTAAAGTTATTATTTGAAATGAGGCTGAGGTTGCTCTTTTTGACAAACTATTTAGAGATCACTGTATATAGAACAAAGAAAGTATGAGATTGGGTGTTGCATTTGTGGAAAAAAGGTTTATAAAAAAAGAAAAAGGAACACAGTCTATCTAAATGACGTCTATGTTGATAACAATATCTTTTCGTTTTAAAATTTAAAGGCAATGATAATTCGTCCCATTTAGATTTTTTAAAAAATAGATTGCACCAATACTTTGACCCTCTTTTTCCCTCGTTCACTAGACAGCTCAAAGGGCACATGCATCCCTGCACTTAGCTCGCTTGCTACTTATGAAAACATGATGGCAACAGGAACATGCCACCACCAATATTTAGCCACCGTCTTCGATCCTCACTCTGAGACCTCGGTAGCTTTAAGGTCTGCCACTCCGAAGTTTACATGTAGTCAAAGTAAAACAAAAAATCTTTATCAAATGTGAAGCTTAGTTTTGATCTTCTTTTGCTGCTGGTTCAGTGAATTTTGGCCAGAGACTGACAAAACCTGCGGCATCAGAATATGTGAGCTGTTGGCTTTCAGCCCCGATGGCGTATCAGTGTACGTGTCGTGGGGTGAGAAAGCTGAGATCTCACAGATTCTGATGTGTCGGGTCTGCGCTTTGTGTTTACGTCTTTGTGTGGAATCCATTTACCTGCTCTCATTTGCTGTTTTAGCTGTTTGGTGGTTGTTGAAATAGTTTTTGTGAGCTTTAACCTGATATTCTGGTGTTTCTGGCAAAATACATTTATATTGAAATACATTATGTTTAAAAATTGATTGAGGAGTTAATAAATCAATATTGCATATTTCAAGCTAAAACTGATTTTAATCGGAAAATAGGTTTTTTTTAAACCCACGCCCAGTGGCGTCACTAGGTTTTAAGGACAGGGGGGGCTTAGCCCCCAAGAGATGCACACGATATGAACAAATGTAGTGAATGAGCACAAAATTTCACAAACAGAAAACAAGACTGAGAAATTGTTTTCCTACTTTTTTGGACAGATTAAACATCCTAGGCCACCAATAGATCTATTGTTTTATTTGAGTCTGTTTTATAATACAGTACAACTAGAAAACAGAAGAAATGTGTTTGCTGCATCAATAACAAGAAAAAAACTGAAAATAAAAAAATACA
>NW_024584982.1:0-6607 GCF_018398535.1 Haplochromis burtoni
ATCACAGCGGCAATCATCACCATAAGAATGAACAATCTGACCAGTCTATAATAAAGATCGATCAACTTTACTACTGACGATTTCAAAAACCCAATTCTGCATATATAATTCTTTGTAAAAGGTGACTGCTCATTTCTAAATGATAACTGAACTCTTGAGAAATGCAAGGGCCTGAGCATTTCAAGGTTACTGTGTCTGATGTGGGCCTGTCTGATCATTACTGTGTTTTCTTTGAAAGTAAAATTTCAGCCCACACAAATATATCAACAGCAGTGATCACAAAACGGTGTATAACTGAACACAGTAGTGAGATCTTTAACCAGGTCTTCCCATTAACACCTGACCTGTCCAGAGGTTCAGTCAATGAGCTCGTCAATAGCTTCAATGCTAAAATGTTAAATGTAATGGACACTATTGCTCCCATTAAGGTGAAGGTTATCTCTGGAAGGAAAAAGTCTCCATGGAGAAACTCCACACTGGTGAAAAATGAAAAAAGAGAGTGTAGGAAAAACAATGGAGATGGAGAAAAACAAACCTCCAGGTTCATTATGACATCTATAAAGAGAAACTTCACAATTATAATTTACAACTGAGGAGTGCAAGAGGTCCTACTTCTCTGACATCATCACTAAAAACAGTCATAATGCTCGGGTCTTATTTTCTACAGTTGACAGGCTAACAAACCCTCCTGTGTCAGTGGCAGCTGAACTTCATTCGACCATGGCCTGCAATGACTTTGCCAAATTCTTCACAGAAAAAATCCAAAAAATTAGACAAGCAATTGGTACATCAACAGCAGATCCAGGATATGTACTGTGTCCACCAAAAAACTGTTTAAACACCATGAAACAGTTTCACCCTATTAACAGCAAAGACCTGGAGGACATCTTAGGTCAACTGAACTCCTCCTCCTGCTGTTTAGATGTCCTGCCAACAAGTTTTTTCAAAAAGGTCTCAAAGACTTTGAGTCAGACCTGTTACAGATCGTCAACTTTTCTTTAATGTCAGGTGTGTTTCCAGAACCACTAAAAACTGCTGTAATTAAACCTATACTGAAAAAGGACAATCTTGACAAGACACAAATGAACAACTACAGGCCGATCTCAAATCTCCCATTTTTAAGTAAGATCATTGAAAAAGCAGTTTCTCAACAGCTCAGTTACTTCTTAAAACAGAATAACTGCTATGATGCCTTCCAGTCAGGTTTTAGACAGAACCACAGCACTGAAACCGCTCTGACCAAAGTGTTTAATGACATATGTCTGAATACAGACAGTGGAAAAATGTCAGTCTTAGTTTTACTGGATCTCAGTGCAGCATTTGATACAGTTGACCACAACATATTACTCAAACGACTGGAGAACTGGGCAGGTCTTTCAGGAACTGTACTAAACTGGTTCAAAACATACTTAGAAAACAGGAAATACTTTGTATCAATAGGTAACTTCACATCTGAGCAGACAAGTATCACATGTGGAGTTCCCCAAGGTTCCATCTTGGGACCCCTTCTGTTTAACATCTACATGCTCCCACTGGCACAGATTATAAACAACAACAAAATAAACTATCACAGCTATGCAGATGACACACAAATATATATCACAATGTCACCAGGAGACCGAGGCCCTGTACAGGCTCTTGGTAAATGCATTGAGGAAATTAATGACTGGTTGTGCCACAATTTTCTCCAGCTAAACAAAAACAAAACTGAAGTAATAGTCTTTGGTGCCAAAGAAAAACGATTACAGGTCACCAGAGAACTTCAATCTATACACCTAAAAACCACAAACCAGGCGAGAAATTTGGGTGTAGTGATGGATGCAGACCTAAACTTAGAAAAACACATTAAGACAATAACAAAGTCAGCTTACTATCACCTCAAGAATATTTCAAGGATAAAAGATCTGATGTCTCAACAGGACCTGGAAAAACTAGTCCATGCATTCATCTTTAGTAGGCTTGATTACTGTAACAGCATCTTTACAGGTCTACCTAAAAAATCAGTCAGACAACTACAGCTCATTCAGAACTCTGCTGCTCGAGTCCTCACTAAGACCAAAAAAAGTGGACCACATCAGTCCAGCTCTGAGGTCTTTACACTGGCTGCCTGTCCGTCAGAGGATAGACTTTAAAGTTCTGATGCTGGTCTATAAAGCTCTGAATGGTTTAGGACCAAAATACATCAGTGACCTCCTGACCCAGTATGAACCTTCCAGATCCCTCAGGTCATCTGGATCCGTTTTTTATCAGTTCCCAGAGTCAGAACCAGACACGGAGAAGCTGCATTCAGCTTTTATGCTCCATATATCTGGAACAAACTCCCAGAAAGCCTCAGATCAGCTGAAACACTCAGTTTATTTAAATCCAGGTTGAAGACTCACCTGTTCTCAGCTGCATTTGAATAAAACACCAAATCCACACTTTTAAGCTTAAATTTCAAAACTTACATTTTAACTACTGATTTTATCTACTGTTTTTTTTAATCAATTTTAAATCATGCTTTTTATTTGTTTTTGTTTTTTAATGTCTCTGTAAAGCACTTTGAATCACCTTGTTGTTGCGAATTGTGCTATATAAATAAATAAATAAGCGCATCGCCGGAGCACCACTTCCTGCCATAAAATACATCTACAGGAAGCGGTGTCTGAAAAGGGCTGGGAAACGTTAACACATGGACTGAACATACACACACCCACAATGGACAACTGTACCCTCAAACACACAATAATAACATGGACTGAACCACCACTCACAACCACTAGCACTTTATATAGCCTCTGTAGGAATTATATCTCACTTATCTTAACTGCACTACTGTATAGCTCTGTGTAAATAATCATTCTGTACATTCGATAATTTTTAATCCTACAACTGTTTACAACTTGCATAGTTCCCATTTCTGTATAGCTGTATATCTCAGATTTCTGTAAAGTTATTTATTTCATATTCTGTATAGTTTTTCATATTTATATCCTGTTCATAGCCTGTACATAGCTTGTACTCACACATACAGTGGGGCAAAAAAGTATTTAGTCAGCCACCGATTGTGCAAGTTCCCCCACCTAAAATGATGACAGAGGTCAGTAATTTGCACCAGAGGTACACTTCAACTGTGAGAGACAGAATGTGAAAAAAAAAATCCATGAATCCACATGGTAGGATTTGTAAAGAATTTATTCGTAAATCAGGGTGGAAAATAAGTATTTGGTCAATAACAAAAATACAACTCAATACTTTGTAACATAACCTTTGTTGGCAATAACAGAGGTCAAACGTTTACTATAGGTCTTTACCAGGTTTGCACACACAGTAGCTGGTATTTTGGCCCATTCCTCCATGCAGATCTTCTCGAGAGCAGTGATGTTTTGGGGCTGTCGCCGAGCAACACGGACTTTCAACTCCCGCCACAGATTTTCTATGGGGTTGAGGTCTGGAGACTGGCTAGGCCACTCCAGGACTTTCAAATGCTTCTTACGGAGCCACTCCTTTGTTGCCCGGGCGGTGTGTTTTGGATCATTGTCATGTTGGAAGACCCAGCCTCGTTTCATCTTCAAAGTTCTCACTGATGGAAGGAGGTTTTGGCTCAAAATCTCACGATACATGGCCCCATTCATTCTGTCCTTAACACGGATCAGTCGTCCTGTCCCCTTGGCAGAAAAACAGCCCCATAGCATGATGTTTCCACCCCCATGCTTCACAGTAGGTATGGTGTTCTTGGGATGCAACTCAGTATTCTTCTTCCTCCAAACACGACGAGTTGAGTTTATACCAAAAAGTTCTACTTTGGTTTCATCTGACCACATGACATTCTCCCAATCCTCTGCTGTATCATCCATGTGCTCTCTGGCAAACTTCAGACGGGCCTGGACATGCACTGGCTTCAGCAGCGGAACACGTCTGGCACTGCGGGATTTGATTCCCTGCCGTTGTAGTGTGTTACTGATGGTGACCTTTGTTACTTTGGTCCCAGCTCTCTGCAGGTCATTCACCAGGTCCCCCCGTGTGGTTCTGGGATCTTTGCTCACCGTTCTCATGATCATTTTGACCCCACGGGATGAGATCTTGCGTGGAGCCCCAGATCGAGGGAGATTATCAGTGGTCTTGTATGTCTTCCATTTTCTGATGATTGCTCCCACAGTTGATTTTTTCACACCAAGCTGCTTGCCTATTGTAGATTCACTCTTCCCAGTCTGGTGCAGGTCTACAATACTTTCCTGGTGTCCTTCGAAAGCTCTTTGGTCTTGGCCATGGCGGAGTTTGGAGTCTGACTGTTTGAGGCTGTGGACAGGTGTCTTTTATACAGATGATGAGTTCAAACAGGTGCCATTCATACAGGTAACGAGTGGGGGACAGAAAAGCTTCTTACAGAAGACGTTACAGGTCTGTGAGAGCCAGAGATTTTCCTTGTTTGAGGTGACCAAATACTTATTTTCCACCCTGATTTACGAATAAATTCTTTACAAATCCTACCATGTGGATTCATGGATTTTTTTCACATTCTGTCTCTCACAGTTGAAGTGTACCTCTGGTGCAAATTACTGACCTCTGTCATCATTTTAGGTGGGGGAACTTGCACAATCGGTGGCTGACTAAATACTTTTTTGCCCCACTGTTTCATACCGTGTACATTATAACACACCATAATAGACCCATTTCTGTAATATACTCACATATCTATATTATTGCTAATATATATTGTAATATATCTATATCACTAAAGCACTTCTGGATGGATGCAAACTGCATTTCGTTGCCCTGTACCTGTGCATGTGCAATGACAATAAAGTTGAATTCTATTCTATTCTATTCTATTCTAAACTTGCCTTGCCTTGTCCATTGGACTAAGAATGAGGTCTTTCTCCTAATTTCTGCATTTTGTATTGCAGGCTGTAATTAAAGCAAATGGGCGTGTCTTCGAAAAAATAGCCACTATTTGCAGTTTTTACTCACCCGTCTGCCGAACTTTACTTCTTGGAACCTCAGAGGTATTTGCAGATATGTGCGTAGGCAAACAAAGCAGTTAGAAATGATAATTACACATTCCCAAATGTTTGGTTTCTTTCATCCTCCTTAATTTATTTGTGCTTAGCGCTCCTGAATATGCAGCATATTGAAGTTTAAAACCTTTTCTTTCTTAATGAATGATAATGGTGCAACATGAGACTTTGACTTGGGCTATTGAATTTAATTAATTGGATCAACAAGAGCCAAGAGTTATGCTAATGGTGATTGATTGGAGATCTTTAAAAACAAAAGAAAATGACTTTCCTGACAATGGCTCATTTATTGGACTGAACTAATCCGAAGCATGATGGTAACTCTCAATATACTGTTTGGCATCAAATGCAAGGGCTGAAGAATAATTCAAGCATAATTATATCGTGGTCTTTGTTTCCCTTTTTTGCTGTTTTACAAAGTCTTCTCTGCCTATTATTATACATTTTGCACATGCATTAATAGCAGCTGTTAAGATGCCATGTTAATGTCAGCATATGTTCACATATCACTTGCTGCTATTTACATCATGATAATCACAGTACTGTAATGTTTTATTTGTGGCCCAGAGCAAAACTCTTAACTGCTGACTAAATCCCTTTCTTTTGATGCTTTCTGTCTTTTGTTCTTTTGATTCTGGTGCTACAACAGCTATGAAAGCTGTACAATGTATCTCAAACATGGCACACAGCTTGTTGTTGATACTCGGCTTGCTCTTGAGCGCTCAAGAAGAAGCTTACACAATTTAATTAAAACAATGCTTCTATTTTTAAATATAAATGCTATCATTCAAAGTCAACAATGCCCTGCTCATAGTTTCAAACATGAACAGACAGCTGCTCGGCATCTCACTGAAAACTGTCACACAACACCCGATATGTCTTGATGAGCGTTGATAGTGAAGCTTACCATCTTGTTACATCTTGTTAAAATCATAAGCAATAACAGTAAGTGAGCATAAGGTGTTTCACCTGTAATAAGATGTTTTTTTCACACTTTGGTATGCATGAAATACACTGCAGTTTCTTAAAATGTAATCCTTATTCATTTTTCACATGACACACCTCAGGCATTTCTTTGTTGTTTTGACTGTCAGCCAGGCTTCATGCATTCAAGTTTGTGAAATGAGCCACTCTCCCTCAGTGTAACTGGCAGGTGAGTTGTAGAATAAGTTGATGCAAATTTAAAAACAACAACAACAAACAGTTAAGGTCACTTATCACTGTACAGGTTACCTGATAGTTTACCTTTTATCTCTTATGGGGTTTGTTAATATCGAGTTGGAAAGGCTAACAGCATGAATGCCCTCCTTTACTCAAAGTCAGTAAAGAAAACTGGCAGACTTACAAACAGATACCATCAGTACATGGCCCTGATAACAGCTTATTGTGGGGTAAGTTTGGGTAAACAGACAGATTAGAAGAAAGAGGTACCTCCCACGTTATTATAACTCCCTAGTAAATGGACTTCATCTTTTTTCATTTATCAGTTATCAGTTTCAGTTATCTTATGATCTGTAAAGTTAAAGTGTGTAAAATCTGACCACTAGATGCCAGTCAATTGCAGACTGCAATCAATAGTTTGCAGTCAATCATCAGTCAAACTATGAATA
>NW_024584982.1:7726-9279 GCF_018398535.1 Haplochromis burtoni
ATACCCACAAGGAGATTTACACAAGCTAACAGCAGACTCCTAACAAGGGATACAATATGGTCAAGGTTCCCTGGAGGTTTGGAAACTGGAGACAGAGATGTCTAGCATTAAACAAAACAGTCCATCCATCAATCCATCCCAACCAGCTATCCATCCATTCACTTCTGGCAATAAATAGTAGTTTCCTCTTCTGAGGCAGGTGGTGGCAAATATAAGGCTCAATCAAACACTGAAATCAGCATTGCTGATGTTATCAGAAACTACTCTGAAATGCCTCATTGAAAAAGACATGAAATTTAAGTCAACAACCTGGAGCCATTTTTTTCAGTATTTTCAGCAATCATCTTTTGAAACACAGTGTCGCAGGTTTGGGGCAATTATAGACTTTGACATTTATCACATATTAGCTTAAAACCTGTTGATTAAGAGTTTGTCAAATTGTGTGTGTGTGTGTGTGTGTGTGTGTGTGTGTGTGTGTGTGTGTGCCTGGGTGGGGTTGTTGTATCAGCTAACACAATTTTAAAGTAAGGTGGGGGTGTTGCATTCTGCTGAATCTCTTTAAAAACCCTGACAGGTAGCATGTTTGTGCTGTGTTATGTGTGTTGATATTGCATCTTGTGTTGTGGTTCAGAATGGTCTTATTTTGTCCCAATCTCTCTAACTAGGTCAAATACATATATTTAATGCAAGGTAAAACTCTTAATTGGAATAAGTCACAACTAATAAATGATAGTGTGCAGAGACATTAAAACGTCATTGCAGCTTTTATAAAGACGGAAGGATTGTTTCTCTGTTTGTCTTTGTTTTTACGAAAAAGTGTACAGATTACCTCCTTATTAACAATGCACACTGATTGTTTCATCAGAATGCTGCTTTGCTGACTACTTTCACTAGCATGCCAGACACATACTGTAGTCCCTAATCAATAAAAGCTAAACAAAAAATGCAGCAGCTGTATGTAATTTATGACTTATTGTTGACTTTGTGTTGACTTGTGGGGTTGTATTTTACAACTATGTGACTTTGTATTTTCATGCTGTAACCTTCATCAAATATTAAAGTCAGTCAACCAATACAAGAACTTGTAATTGCCCACTGTCTATCTGATGACTGTGAATGTGTGTGCTTGCACACATGGCATGGATGCTTACGGAGCTGGCGCTGCCATCAAAGCCTCAAGCCTCCATTCATTTGTGGTACAAGGATTTGTGCAGTCAGGCAGATCATCACCCAAAGGACTTGCATGGAAAAATAGCAGTTATTTATTCATTTAGCAACACAACAGTATCAGCACTATCTTTAGACACTAAATAATGGCACCACAACTGACTTCACACCAGTGAAACAGCATAATTCAAGTTTTATGACATAGTGTTGACCATAATTCTTGAGACATCGTGAACTGCTTTGTCACATGTGTACTGATTAAACTGTGAAGGGCAGCTTATTAGGGCTGTATGTCTTTTAGTTTAAATACAGGCATGCACATTTAAGGATTGCATCAACAGACGGATGGAAATATACTGTGCTTAAAAAAATTGTTTGATTCGTTA
>NW_024584982.1:10059-11133 GCF_018398535.1 Haplochromis burtoni
GTTGTATTCAAGCAAAATCTGATATCAACAGTGGCTATAGCTAAGTAACCATATAGGATTACCACATAGTATTACCACATAGGGAATGATTGTCTGTTTTTCTGAACGATACAGTCAGGAAAACACACATTCTGGTGATGGGTAGAGTGGAGAACAACAATTAAATATTGCTGGTACATTGCTGATGAGAAACAGCTGCACTAGCAGAAGCCTTGGGCAGCCACGGCAGAAGCCATGACACAAAGCTCCGTGACTTTATGCCATACTTTTACAATGTGGTATGGCGGCTCTTCCACAAGTAAAGAATTTGTGTACTTCCATGATGAATAGCTATGGCATTACAAAAAAATAAAATAAAATACAAGCATTTTTTTTTTTACCACTGCTTGCTCTAAATCAGCATTCCAAAACTGTGCATACTTGCCGTGTCTATATATGTAATTTCATTATAGCAAACACAGGTCAAACATTTAGATGGTTCTCTATTATTTGAAATATTACTCAAGTCACTATTATGAGAAAGTTTTTCATTATTTATGAGATACTATGGTCCAGATTTACCAAGATGTTACACTAGTGAAAACTGATTTTTGGCATAAAGAAAGTGCGATCTATATTTATAAAGACAATGCATTTCTGTTCTTTCCCAAGTGATTCTTTCCCAAGGCACAAAAGTATATGGAGAAGAATATTGAAATCAAGTTGGAAAACTAATTTACTAACATTTACAAATACCAGCAGCAACAACTTGTAATCCTGTGATACATTTTTATGTATAATGGCTTCTATGCCAGGAATTTCATATCCTGTGCAATGTGGTTCAAAGCAAAATTGCAGAAGAACTGAAAGAATGGAAGGATAAATACAGTTGCTTTGGACCCTGCACTGAAAAGAAACAGGCCTTTGATGGACATCAGGCACAGAAAGTCTTAACATTTTTCATCTTGATGTTTGGTGCTGTTTATTTTTGATCAGATAAGATAAGATAAGATAAGATAAGATAAGATAAGATAAGATAAGATAAAACTTTATTATTCCCTCAGGTGGGTCCCTCTGGGAAATTCGGTTTCCAAA
>NW_024584983.1:0-11132 GCF_018398535.1 Haplochromis burtoni
CTGGTTTTAATGCTACCTGTTTTTCATTGGGAGTGGGGGGAAATACAGCTTTTACAGTTAACCTAGGCTCAGGTGTTAATAGTATTGGTTCTAAATGTTGTCAGATTCTATAAAAAAGTGTGTTTATTATTTGTCAAACAAGATATTTCATTTAAAAATGTTATAACTATTAACGTCAGTGGCCACGATCGAATTGCACCACCAGATTTCCTGTTGCAATATTTCACACTCCCTAGTCTAATCTACCCTCACGTCACACAGATAATCATCAGAGAGTGGAAGGTTTGCTGCTCAGCTGCAATTCAGTTAATAAGGAGGCAGAAACTTCATCATGAATGCATCAAATGTCACTACAGAGGACAGGGTTTACGCTGGGGTCTTTGGCTGCATTATGGTGATAGGTCTGCCTCTCAACGTAGTCGCACTGTGGATTCTTCTTCGCCACCACAGCCTCGAATCGCCCAACGCTGTCTTCATGGTCAGCCTGGCAGTATCAGACCTGCTGGTCATCATCTCTTTGCCCATGAGGATCTACTTTCACGCCACCCGCAGATGGCCTCTGAGCAATAAGGCGTGCCAATTCATCACAATGCTTTTTCGCAACAACCTATGCTCCAGCGCCTTCTTCATTACTTTCATCAGCGTGGACAGACTTCTGGCTGTGGTTTATCCTCTGAGGTCACGCCATCTTCGAACTTCATCCAATGCCTGGAAAGGAGCAGCAGTGGTCTGGCTATTTGTGCTGGTATTGAATGTTCCAGAGACTTTGGACTTTCCAAAAAGTGCCAATGACAGTTGGTGTTTTGATTTCAGTCCTGAAAGGAAACCAGGTTTAACTAAAGGTATAGCATTTGTATATCTTGTGTTAATAGTCACAATGCTAACAGTCAACATTGTGTGCACCGTTATGGTGTCTTGGGTACTGCACAGACATCTCAGTGACTCTGCAAAGGTCAGCAACAAGATGAACGTAATGCTGATATTTGTCATGAACTTGGTTTTGTTTACTATCTGTTTCCTACCTTTGTCAGTAGGTGTAGTTACAGTTAAACCTACTGAATTAAAGCCATTGATATGTCTTAGTGCTGTGAACTGTTGTCTAGATCCATTCTTATATTACTTTTCCTTTGATGGCTTCTGGAAGAAAAAAGAAGATGCGGATCCGACAAGAGAGCAGTGACCTTAGAACATGCTATTTCAACTTATAATTCAAGTCACATTATGGTTTTCCAATTTTCCAAAAAAAAGTGATTTTGTGTAGTATCGTTGCCTCTCTCTATATATATATATATATATATATATATATATATATATATATATATATATATATATATATATATATATATATATATATATATATATGACACCAGAAATATAAAGCATCTTGCAGCGCATGCAAAATGATAGAACAAAAATCGAGAAGACTTTGTTACAAGTTCTACTATGAAATTTGATCCCCTGGCTTTTTATTCCTTAATAACCATTCGTGTCAATTATTTCTAAACTTTGTTAGATCTTATACAACTGTTTGTCTTTTATAAAGGAAGATATTAAATGAAAAAACATCTAAACCATGTGAAAAACAAATTGTTTTATTCTTTTACGTAAGTGATACGACTGTTAGATTGTATCATTACATTTCCTGTTGACTTTTTAACCTCTCCAGTCATCTCACTTGACACAGCTAAAGACCACAGAGATACATGTGTCAGTGTTGTGCTCAGCTGCAGTTTTAATAAAGGGTATGTATATATTTCTTTTATCGCCATGAGCACATTAAACATTCACTATGGCCGCACAGATTTATGCTGGGGCAATCTGATTTTTTCAGACCTGCTGTTGGTCATTATCATCTCTTACTTTCATCTTGCCATAATTCATATCCTAATGAGTAGAGTTGTTAATCACAGCTGGTGTGTCATGTGTTGCATTTGAAAACAGCAAACTTAATTTACGTCAGCAACCACAACCAGAGTTTCCTGTTCCATACTAGCTCCCCTCACGTAGCACAAATGAACAGCACATAAGGACATGTTCACTGCTTGGCTGCAATACTTCATAAAGGACCAAAAAGAACGTCTTTTCTCATCATGAACACATCAAACAGCACCACAGAAGATGAACAGGTTTACGCTGGGGTCTTTGGCTGCGTGATGGTGATAGGTCTACCTCTCAATGCAGTTGCACTGTGGATTCTTCTTCGCCGCCACAGCCTTAAATCACCCCACGCTGTCTTCATGGTCAACCTGGCATTCTCAGACCTGCTACTCATCATCTCTTTGCCCATGAGGATCTACTTTCATGCCACAGGCACCTGGCCTCTGAGCAATATGGCGTGCCTCATCATTACAATGCTCTTTCGCGACAACATCCGTTCCAGCGCTATGTTTATCACCTTCATCAGTGTGGACAGATTGCTGGCTGTGGTTTATCCTCTGAGGTCACGCCATTTAAGAACCTCGTCCAATGCCTGGAAAGGAGCAGCATCCGTCTGGAGTTTTATGCTGGTGGTGAATATCCCAGAGAGTTTGGACTTTCTAGAACATTTGCAGGACCACACTCAACCTACCTGTTTTAAATCTTATGACTCTTACGAGCTTTTATTGAGTAAAACTCGATTAGCAGTTATTTACCTTCAGATTGTGTTATTGGTCACAATGCTAACAGTCAACATTGTTTGCACCATTATGGTGTCTTGGACTCTGCACAGACATCTCAGTGACTCTGCAAAGGTCAGCAACAAGATGAAAGTTATGCTAATCTTTGTCATGAACTTGGTTTTGTTTGCCATGTTCTTACCTGTGCCTATAGGAATGGCTGCACATGGCAAAGAAATCATGCCGCTGGTGTGTCTTACTGTTTCTAACTGCTGTTTGGATCCTCTGCTGTATTACTTTTCTTTTGACTCCTTTTGGAAGAAAAACGAGAACTGTAGATAAAAGACCTCCTATTTCCAAAAGTTGGTATTAGATTTACAATGGGATCTATATTTTCTAAGAGGAACAACGTGTTTGTTCACAAACTTTTCTGTAGTTCAACAATTTGTATGGCTACACCAATAAACCAACATTAACATGTTTGTGAAGCTTTGCGTGTGAGACAGATGGTGAAAAGGCTAGTTGAAGTAGTGGTTTTGTGTTTCATTTAGACCTATGCTGCAG
The DNA here is from genome assembly GCF_018398535.1 of Haplochromis burtoni. Lineage (NCBI taxonomy): Eukaryota > Metazoa > Chordata > Actinopteri > Cichliformes > Cichlidae > Haplochromis > Haplochromis burtoni. The sequence goes on from NW_024584983.1 coordinate 3,162, forward strand.
CATGACAGCGTCAACCATCAAAAGAATGGTTGCTGTACTAGAAACTGACGCTTAAAAAAAGACAGCTGCAAAGCTTTTTTTAGTTTACACATTCAAGAGGTTACTACTTGTTGTCAGCTTAAGAACTTCAAGCAATATCCTTTGTTAATTTTTTCACTTTTAGTTTGACTATTTGGATCTATTCATGTGCAAAGTTTAGTGCGCTTCTGTTATTTTTCTCCTAAACCCTTCTCTTGGATGATTTTTCTAAAAAAGAAAACAAAAACAAAACTAACTGCTTGTCTTTTTCAAGTAGTTGAAAAAGACAGTGTGAGAAAAGGGTGTTGATTGAGAGCCTATTTTACATTTTGCTCATTGTTCAGTTGAGGAAGCAGACTGTTTTCATCTGCTAGAGAGCTAAAGAAAAAAAACATCATGGTTTGTCCTCCGGAAGTCACTGCTGCAGTACAAGATACAGTAGGGCACAGGTTACAAACCACATTTTAACAGAAATGTTTCAACTTTTCATTGCAAGGCTTGTTCAATACAACATCGTCTCCTATGCTGCCTTTAGCAGCTTGCAACATCTGCCCGCTGTGGTTTATTCTCTGAGGTCAACTTCAAACCTATTTCTGTGTCTGAAATGGAGCTGCACACGCCTGGCTGATCTTGCTGGTGGGGAAAATCACAGAGGGTGTGAGGTTTCGAAAGCAGTTAAGCAATTTTGAACTTTCTCAGGGCTCTAAGCATCATGAACAGATTCTTGCTGCAACATCAAAGTGTCATAATTTGGCTGTGGAGTGGGCATGGAGTGGACCCACGTACAGGACATATTGCTGATGCTAACCTAAACTGATACTAACTCAGGGAAGTAAGAAATCGGGAACTTATAAACTAAGGAACTACGAGGAAAATGGGGAACACACAAGGCAAATGACACACAGCATTAAGGGACAACATGACAAAGAATTGAGGAGAATTTAGAGCGTAAATACACACGAGGTCGCAAAGCAGAGTGGATTCACCTGGGGAACACAGCTTGGCAGACTCTAACTAGTGTGACAAGGGGAAGCAAAACTAAACATGACACACATGAGACGGGGGACTGTCAAAACAGAACAGGAAACATGATACTGAGACAGAGACAAAGACACAGACGAAAAGATAAACAGACACAGAGACACGACTTACTTGACATAACTAAACAGCGAGACCAGAAAACAACAGAAAGAGATTATAGACAGAGAGACATAGGACACAACTGGGGAACAAACAGAGATCACAAAGAGAACTAACAAAATTATAATAAACAAAAGCTAGAAAAGGCACAAAAACACTAAAGTGTGTGCCTGAGGCAAAAAAAAACCCTAACCCAAAACTACCATCAGAAGACTAAAGACCTAAATATAAATCATTTCTTAAAAGCAAAACAAATCATTAACTCAAAAGAAAAACTCAAAACCGTGGATCCAGGACCTAAGGACCCTGACACAAAGTTTCAAACGCAAAAAAACAAACAATCCAGGCTGTTTTATTCAGTATTCATGCACTAATTAGTACATTCACTAATAATTTAAAACATTTTAGGAAATAAGCTTACTTGAGACAAACATGATGTCTTAAGTTCAAATTTTTATGGCAAATACAAATACAGAAGCATAAATATGGTACAAAAACTGGAATAGGAGAGACACCCATTTAGTATTAAATGTAAAAATGATCTAAATGTTTGGCCCTGTGGGAAACACTTGTTTGTTTTCTTGCAGAACCACAGCATGAGTTGGTTTGTTTTTTTCTACTTGCTGCTAAAAAAACAGAAGAGTCAAACTCAGCACCTTCTTGTTGTGAGGTAACGGTGCTAACCACTGTGTCACCGTACCCCCCCACAAAATATACAAACATTTTTCATATGCAATATGAACTTGACTGTTAATCAGCTTATATCACCATAAATAACCATAGTAAAATTTCCATAATTGATAACCTATTGCAATAAGCCAGCCACAGAGTGCTGACCCACACAGGTGTGCACACGGGCATACGCTGTTCATAGACACAAACTACACCTATCTTGGCTGCTACCTCAAAGCACATTGTGCGCTATCGGTCTTTAGTATTTACTGTTATTCCCATATGGAAAAGAAATAGAAAAAACTTATAAAAGACTTGCATAAGATTTGGCTTACTTCATATAGTGAATCATGTAAAGCTTATATGATTTACTCATGAAAATGGCCACTTTCACATTACTTTCAAATATTGTTTTAGTAAGTATCCAAAACATACAAGTTTCATTTAGATAATTTTTCAAGGGATCTTATATCTGTTTTCACTCTTGTATGCTTTTCATACAAGTTTCATGCAAGACAGATACAAAGTTTATAAGATTTAGATATATCTTTTCCATATGGGTTTACATTTAGCTAGATTAATGCGATGGTGTCGCGTTTATTATGTTGCTCTCTTTTTTGCTTGTTTCCTCTTTTTCTCCTTTTTTTCCTCTCTCAACAGGTGATCCGGGAGATTTTTGTCTTTTTAAGTGCCCTTTCTCACTGTCCCTCTTCTCTGTTTTTCTCCCCCCCCCCCAAAAAAACAAACAAACAAACAAACAAACAAACAAACAAATGCTGAGTCTACAAGAGTTTCTCTGAACTGGTGTTCAGAAGTTAATCTTCTACACAGTGCAAGATGTGACCTTTGTTGATGGGGTGTAAGAGGCTACTGGGATCCCTGGAGGCAGCCTGTTCATTAGTGATGCGTCAGTCGCGAACGGAGCTGGTTCTTTGAAGTGAACGACACCAGCCGTGTTTTTTTTTCTTTTCTTTCTCTCACTCTCTCTCTCGCACTTTTTTTCCGCTTCACTCCGCACGCAAGCCTTGTGTTTTGCGCTGGGAAGAGGGGGGAGGGGCGGTAGTTACACTAGCAGTAGCACAGGAACAGAGCAGGAGGGAGAGACAGAGAAAGAGAGCCAGGAACAACATTAGAAAGGTATAGTAATCATCCACAACTATTTTCAGTTGCAGATGATAAAGGATTCAGGAAGTTTATTCATGCAGGCCCATATGGCAGAGAATATGCATCTTCTTTTCGTTTTCATATTTTAATTTATATTTAATTGTGTTGTGGTTTGCAGTGTTTTGTGTTGTTTCACTTTAAATTTGTTTAAAAGGAAAAAGCTGAAAATTTAAATAGTTAAAAGTTGAAATGTGAATAGTTGGTTTTTGTATTATATGATTTATTTATTACATTTTATGTGGAGTGAATAAATAAAAGTATATTTATGGTGGCCCCTACAGACAAAGCACCTAAAAACTCCAAAACACGTAAAAACTCCAAAACATGTAAAAACTGCAAGCACATACAAACTCCAAAACACGTACAAAAGACAACAGAAGTGCTCCAGGATGCTGGGCGCAGTGTTGAGCTTTTGTTACCTAGTGGCTACACAAGCCAGCAAGTACCAACGACCGGATTTGGTGTGTGGTAGTAACAGGTAACATTTTTTTAAATTATTTGAATATATATGAGTGCTTGTGTATAAATACACAAACAATACACATATGCTTTCAATTGTGTAATTTAAGTGATCTAGGTAGCTCTGTTTTGGAAGTTCAGTTAACACTAGAAATGTGTTTTGGAGTTTGTATGTGCCAAGGTTATTATCGTTAACGAAAACTAACGAAATAACGAAAACTAGAAGTGAAAAAACATTTTCGTTAACGGAAATAAAAATAAAAACAAAAAAAGGAAAACTAACTAAAACTGTAATGAGTGTTCACAAAACTAACTAAAATTAACTGAATTTATAGCAAAAATGTGTTTAGTTTTCATTGATGTGTGCGTGTCCTACAATAGTCAAGGGTGAAAATGAAGTTTAGTTTCCAGATTTTTTTCTTGCTGTCTCATTATGCCAGCAGGTGGCAGTACGTTAGTCGAGTCGTCTGTGTTGCTGCTCCGTCCACGCGCAGAATCATGTCAGGAAAAGTCGGGAGAAAGCGCCAGAGTCCAATTTGGGATTACTTTGAATATGACTGTGTTTTGGATAAAGCAAGTGTCTTGTAGTGGAAAGAGACAAATTATGAGGGACATTTCTAAAGGGAAAAAAATCCCACAAACCTTAAAGTGCACTTGAAAAGCTCACACAAGAAGGCTAACCTAGCTTACCTTGAGAAGGTAAGGGAGCACACTCAACCCTCATCCCCAGAAAACAGAAGCTAACCCCAGGCAAGGCAGCGTGATGCATCCCGATGGCAGCTGGAATCGCAACATACCAAGGCTGGACTGGGACAAAAAATCGGCCCGGGCATTTTGACTAGAGACCGGCCCACCAGGATAAAGATTGAAAATGTGACGTCATTCAGGGGTAAAACCGCAAAGGATTCTGGGAACTTGTGGCAAGAGGTACTAGCGCACGCAGGCTTTCAATTGAACTCAGTTACACAGCGATAAAAAGAAACACAAAAAATGGCAAGAAGCTGTTGTATTATTAACTGCAACAGCCGGTCGCATGACAGCCACGGGAAGCCGATCGTTTTTTTTTTAATCGGATTACGTCGTTGAAGAGAAATGTTTTAAGCCATGTTTCCGAAGTAAGAGCCGACGGATGGTCTGGATATACCAAATATAACGTCCCAGAACACTCCAGCTCACATGTTAGTCTGCTCCAAGCATTCCCACAAAGGTCAGAGTTTTTTAGTAGTTAATACGTCATTTTTCTTAACATAATTGGTGATATAGGTTACAAGCAAGTCTGGCGCTGAACAGAAATTGTCGCGCTATGCTCCTTTATTTATTGTGCATAAATAGTGAATTGTCCTGACACAATATTGCGTTTCGCTTCTGTTATTATGGTACATTGACAAAAACATATACTTTTATTCACAGGATAAAACAGTTGTTTTGTATCACTAATTGTCCAGTACGATTACAGCATACAATATTATTGTCACTGCTACATTTCTGTAATGCGAACCAGAAATTATTTCCACTACTAATTAATTACCGTTGAGCTCAAAGGTTATATTAATAAACGGTTAACGAATGTGTATTTATGACGACGATTTGTGAGACTGGTAAACTTACCTTTGTTCGTACGATGGTCTTTCGTTCTACACGGTGCATTTCAAGGTCCTGTACCCATCCGTCGGTAAACTGTACCTGGGCTTGTTGCAGTGACCTGAAGTTACTAAACTTCATGAGTGTATGCACTCACTCCAAGAACCGTATAATTATAAATCTGAGCGTGGTGAAAGTTGGGCAGCACGCTAACGTCTTTTGTCCACTCTGTGTGCTCGTAAGGGTCTGACCCTTTCACTCCTTTGATTTTTTCCTCGTATCTTTTCTTTGTCTTTTCGTCGAGTCTGTCTTTGTACGGACCGGCATTGTTCTCCTTTTGTTTTGTACATTCCTTTTTTGTGCGGCAAAGAAAAAACAAGAAGGTATTGGAACCGGAGAATGAACGTTTTGCGGTGCTGCAAATGCTTGCATTTGATGCGGTACTTGGATTGTTTTGCCACGAGTTCCCGGCATGCAATGCGCGAAAATCACGTGATTGCTAAACAAGGGGGCGGGTGCATTCGGCCTCCTCGGCTGTAATTGGTCCAGCCCAGAGTCGATCATGACCAATTGGCCAATCCAACACCTTTCATTATATATACCCTTCCTAAAAAAAAAAAAAAATCCATCGGCCCATAAAAACAAAAAATCGCCAGCGGCCCACCGGGCAAATGCCCGGTATGCCCGATGGCCAGTCCAACTATGCAACATACCCAAGGATAAGCAGAAGAGAATGACTGATATGATGAAACTGGGATTTTGTTACACTTAATTATTGCAAACACAACTAAAACTATAACTGAAACTAATCAAAACTAAACTGAAACTAAGGATTTTCAAAAAAATAAAAACTAAACTAAACTAGCAAACAATTGGTAAAAACTAATTAAAACTGATATAAAATTGAAAATCTGAAGTCAAAACTAAATAAAAATAAAAACTAATGAAAATTGCAAAACTATTAAAACCCTGGTATATGCTTTGTCTCTAGGGGCCACCGCATATATTTATATATAAACATATATAAATAAAACCACTTTTTTTTACATTAGTAATTCCTTTTGTGCATAATTTTATATTATTGTTAATAATAAATTAATTAAAGCAACAAAACAACCTGAAGAGCCGGTTCGGAGCCGAAAGAGCCGGCTCTTTTTAGTGAGCCGAGCCGAAAGAGCCGGTTCTCTAAAAAGAGCCGGAAATCCCATCACTACTGTTCATGGTGAGGAAATCTTTTTTGCCTGAGGTTCTTTGTTAGCAGGCCATCAATGGTACTCTTCATAGGCTGCATCCACTGAGAATGCTCGAAAACATGTATTAGACATCCTGCCTGTAAACACACATGAGGGACAGGGGGATAGCTTGGGACTGCAGTTCCGAGAGGCAGCATTTCCAGAGTGTCTGCATGTGACATAAGACTAGCTCCCTGGTCTGACTCCTTGGTCATTGCTTTAACTCTGTGTTAAGCAGGAGATCAAGAACTGTGGGAAGCTTTACTTCAGACTGCTTCATGTTTTCCGATGCAATGGAAATTCCAGCAGTACACCCTAGTCGTGCCCTGCAACTAAGAAAGATCTGTGGAAACACGAGTGCTTCTGGTCCATTTTGCCTGGAAATAGAAGCCCTCGTGCTATCAAACATGTCAATACGCTGAGATTTGTTTTAAACCAGTCATTTTTACAGGCGATCCAAATACCAGTAAGTAGTCCACACTACAAAATACTGGGTTAAAAATGACCCAATTTGTAACCCAACGCTGGATCAAATATGGACCGAGCCAATGCTGGGTTGTTTCAACTTAACAGGGTTGGGTTACTGGTTTGACCCAGCACATTGGGTTAGGATAACTATCCAAAAATTGGATTAAATTGACCAATGTTTAAAGTTGAGGTTACCAAAAATTGAGTCGAAAGTCAGGAAAATCACAAGGGATATATTACCATTAACGTTTGGGTTAAGATTCCTACTTAGTATAAAATTCAGCATATAAAAACTAGATTCAAAACAGATTTTCTCAAAAAAACTTTTTAGTGCCATATGATACATAGAACATAGACAGCAAAATTCATAAAAAATATATCATTGAAAGTAAAAAGCAAGTAACAAAAAAGTAATTAATTCCTTATATCATATCCATTACTTCAAATCAGTCTTTGGTTATAGCACATACACATGTTAACACACATAAAGACATGCTTTGTGAAGTCGGCTCTGTTTTTAGAACAGATTACATTTAAAAACTCTTCAATTGATAAATTGATTATTTTTGTCAGCCCCCAATATTTAGGTTTTTTAATTGTTGTTGTGTGTATCCATTGAAGTGTAGATACTTACATATCCGGTGCTACAGCAGTCCTTTAAACATGGACACTGATCTACTATTGATGATGCCAAAATTGCCTTTATTCCTGAAGTTGGGCTGCAAGCAAAAATAGTTGCATTTCATAAAATTGGATAAACAAAAACTTTACTTTTCTGTAGATTTCTTGTAAAATAAACAAATACCAAGAGCAGAAGCTTTGGAGAAAAAAAAAAGAAATCCAACATTTAGACTGATCCTCTTTGTTTTCATCACACAGCACACACACTTAAGGAACTGCCACTGGAATCATTTTACTTGGGCCAGCACAGGGCAGTGTCCCTGACGTTCTGGCCAAGAAGCCTAAATGTAGAGACAGTGAAAATGCTGCACAAACTACCACCACCACTGTAGCAATGGGAATTGCATTTACCTGTGTGTTCCACCCAGAGTTTTGAGAGTGTAACACCGGAAGGTGAGAACCAGAGACTCATGACTGTTTATTAAGAGTTTAATAAAAGTTTACCTCGGAGGAGGGAAAGTTCAACCGAGCATCTTGTGAAGTTTATAGAGAGAACAAGATGAAACATGGTGGCAGCGGGGTCTAGAGTGATCCACACCGCGCTTTGAAGACAACA
>NW_024584984.1:0-11114 GCF_018398535.1 Haplochromis burtoni
TAGCATAGCAGCCCTGGTCCACTTGGCGGAGGAACAAAAGAGCTGGTTCCGAATGGGTGATGAATCTGTGCCTCATGTGTCTCTAGCGGTTCATTCTGGACATCAAGCAAAGGACTTGGGTCCCATGATACGTGTAGCTTCACGAGCAATTGATTGGCAACTCACACAGATTCCTGATGTTTCCTTCTCCCCAAGTACTAAAACTTACAGAATTTCAACATCTCACACAGATGACACTATATTGGAACATCGTCACATACGTAGGACACATGGCAGGGAACTGACAGATCATCCAGAGGCTGTTAAAGGCCTCTCACAGTTGCCTCACACACTGTGGTCACAGGGGCCTACGGATGTTGGCTTAACCACCTGTTCGCCTGTGACCTTTGAACTTAAATCTGACATTCCAATATGGCGTCCACAGTACCGACATTCACCACAGGCAGAGGAAGGCATTGCAGAGACTATTGAAGGGCTGTTAAAGGTGGGGGTGTTGGAGCCTTCCACGTCTCAATGGAACACGCCCATTTTGCCAGTGGAAAAGCATGGCACAGGTAAATACCGTATGGCTCATGATTTGCGGGCTATTAATGCAATTTTGAAAACTAAAACTGTGCCAGTTCCTAATCCATTTACTGCATTGACTAATCGCTCCCCAGAGCAGCGTTGGTTTACATGTATTGACCTGGCAAATGCCTTCTTTTGTTTACCTTTGCACCACTCTCTGCGTGATGTGTTTTCTTTTTCTTACAGGGGTCAACAGTTAAGGTATACTCGGTTGCCACAGGGATTTGCTCTGTCACCGGGGATTTTTAACCAAGTGTTGAAGCAGATGTTGGAACCGTGTGTGATGCCGGCTGGCTGCACTCTGGTTCAATATGTGGACGACCTCCTGATTGCCGCTCCCACGGCAGATGCTTGCTTTCAGGCCACCATGACCGTGCTCAGGAGACTGGCGGAGGCGGGTTTTAAAGTGAGTAAAGACAAATTACAGTTGGTGAGACCACAGGTGACTTTTTTAGGGAGAGAGGTGAAACAGCATATGGTGGGGTTGATGGCTGCTCATAGAAGTGCCATTCTCTCCCACTCGCGACCGGAGACTGTGAAAGAGATGCTTTCCTTTTTAGGTCTCACAGGCTACAGCCGGCAGTACATTCCAGACTATGTGGGCCGTACTAAGCCTTTGCGTGATTTGGTGAAGCAGCATGGCATGAGGGACCTGACTGCTAAGTTGAACTGGACTACTGAAGCTGAACAATGCTTCATTTCTTTGAAACAGGACCTTTCTCGTGCAGTAGATTTAGCTGTGCCAGATTACAACAGGGACTTCTTCTTAGATGTTTCTGAAACAAAAGGGGTGGTGAATGGTGTTTTGTTTCAGAAAAAAGGGGGAGGCAGACAGGTTTTAATGTACATTAGTGTATGTTTAGACAACATGGAGAAAAGGCACCCTACATGCACTCAGCATGTAGCTGGAGTGGCAAAGGCCATCCAGAAAGTAGCACATATAGTCAGAGGACACCCACTGAGAGTTTTAACAACACACAGTGTGGTGGCTTATGTTAACTCACAGGCCTTCACCATGACCCCACTTAGACAACAGAGGCTCAGCAAAGTGCTGGAGGCTCCAAATTTGACTTTCACACATGAAGGGATAAACATGGCAGACCAAATGGGGTCAGGGGAACCACACGACTGCGCCCAGGCGGTCTGGAGAGAAGAGAAAACAAGACCAGATCTCAAAGCGGAAGCCATGGAAGGAGCAGAGGATCTCTTCACAGATGGCTGCTGCTTTAGGGATGAGAAGGAGGGGCTCAAGGCAGGCTATGCAGTGGTAAGTAAGAGAGGGGAGCAGCTGGAGGTGATCAAAGCAGCAAAGTTGGAAGGGCAGCAGTCAGCGCAGAGAGCAGAGGTGGTTGCACTGATTGAAGCTCTGAAATATGCTCAAGGAAAAAGGATAAACATTTACACTGATTCAGCCTATGCCTTTGGAGCTGCACATGTGGAGCTGAGTCAGTGGAAGAGAGCTGGATTCCTCACTACCAATCAACAACCAATCAAACATGAGAAGGAGATGAAGGCCCTGGAAGAAGCCCTGGAAGGACCCCTGGAGGTAGCAATCATAAAGTGCAAGGGGCACGATGATTCAGCCACTTGGGTTGCTCGAGGTAATCGAGCAGCGGATGAAGCAGCCAAAAAGGTGGTTGGCTACACGGGGATCAGACAAATGGTAAGTGTGGGAATGGATTGGGAAGAAAATCCAGGGCTGGAACGCGAAGAGATCATAAAAGAACAAGAGAAGGCCTCTCCAGAAGAAAAGTCACTCTGGAAGGAGAGAGGAGCCATAAAGGTAAGCAACATTTGGAGGGGGCCAGATGGAAGACCAGTGTTGACTGCAGATTTGGCAGAGAAGAAGATTAGAGAGGCTCATGGCCTTGGGCATGTGGGTGTCGCCCAGATGGAGAGGAATCTCTGTCATTGGTGGCACCCATTCCTGAAGGACATGTTGAGGGAACATGTGCGAACCTGCCTTATCTGTGGCCAACACAATCCTAAACCTACAGTGAAACCAGAGATGGGTAAGTTTCCCCTGACACAGAGGCCGGGCCAGGAAATAGTGATTGACTACACAGACATGGTGACACCAGTGAGGGGTTTTAGATACCTGCTGGTATGTGTGGATAGTTTGACAGGGTGGCCAGAGGCGTGGCCAGCCCGGAGAGAAGACAGCACAACAGTCATTAAGTGTTTGGTAAATCATTATATTCCCTGGCATGGATTCCCAGAGAGAATTAGATCAGATAATGGGACACATTTTAAGAATAAACATTTGCAGGAAGTGGAATCCATGTTAGGGTTGCAACACAGGTTTGGGACAGTTTATCATCCACAGTCTCAAGGTAAGGTTGAGCGAATGAATCAAAATTTAAAAAATAAATTGGCTAAGATCTGTGCACAGACTAAAATGGATTGGGTTGATGCATTACCAATAGCGCTCATGAGCATTAGATGCTCAGTAAATCAGTCCACCGGGTTTACTCCTTATGAGTTGTTCACCGGGAGACAATTTCCTGGCCCCACTGCAGGGGTGCCAGCTTTAAGACAAGAAATGCCCACATTTGAACATTTAAAGCAATTTAAAACACTGAAAGCTCTTGTCTTAAGTTTTACATCACAGGTGACTGCAGGCCAAGGACAGGAGCAGACGGTGCCAGAGGCAAAGTGGGTGTGGCTGAAGGTCTACAAACGAAAGTGGAACGAGCCCAGGTGGACAGGTCCATTCGAGGTGGAAACCAGGACCTCACACGCGGTCCGACTGAAAGGGAAAGGCGAAACCTGGTACCACTGGAGCCAGTGTGCTGTAGCGGAAGAGCCTAAGAGGTCGGAAAGGCTCTCTGCAAAGGAAAAGAGGGGGAACTCGGCTGAGACCCCCCACATGGATCCCAGCCCAGGGACAGAATAAATCCCTGATCCATGCAACGACTGAAGGGTAGTCTACCCCGGAAGTTGAAGAAAGAAGAGTAAGAGAGAATCACCCGACTCAGAAGATAAAGGTTTAAAAATAATAACAACTATAACAACAAAAAACAAAAGTAAATAAAAGCAAAAGCAAACGAAAAAAAAACAAAAAGAACAAGTGAAATTACATTGGACAAAAAGCGATGAGAGAAATAACCAAAATGGGGTTATGGGGAAAGTGGAGAGCAATGGTAGTGTTAGGAGTGATAACTGTTGTAATTGTAACTGTGATTTTTCTTGAAAGTGAATTGCCCAGAGACAGATCTGAGTCCACTCCGGGGATACCCCCTTCACAGGCCACGGCGGAGCGAACCAAACGCAGCGAAACAGGTAAATCTGATGAGTGTTTGGATTATTATGGCGGTATAGAGCTGGACTACGTTAAAGGGTCCACTACTTCGTACACATTCGATCTTTGTGCTGTCATTATAAATGTAATGCGGGGATATGATGTTTGGGTAGGTTACAATCCAATGGTAGATATAGAGTGTAATAATCAGAAGCTTGGCTACCCCTATCACACTTATTGGAAGGGCCCATGTGATTACTGGTCTACCATAGTGGAGTATTCTGGCACGTGGCGCCCCTACAAGGACGCCACATGGCAGAAGCTTGGGTTTCAGCGGGACTTCTCAACTGGGCAGAACCCGTTGACTCTCTCACTGAATCGTTGGTATGACACTGTGTGGCCCGCCCGATCTGTGGTGTATTTATTTATAGGAGCAGATGTCTCAGGGAAGGATCCATATGGCTTGGTTAAAATTAATTTTAAAGATTCTGCACCTGAGGTGGCTGAAAGAATTGTTTTAACACCTCCCTCACCATTGTTACTTTCTGAATCGGGCCCACAAATACTTGAAGTAGATTATACAAGACTCAAACCTAAACAGCTTATTTCAATGGCCACTGGCTATCGTGACAGCAATTTGTGGCTAGATTGGCTCATCCAAAATGCTAGAGAACAAAATGTTTCAGATTGTGTGGCGTGCGCAGCTGCTCGCCCACATCTTTTCACAGAACCAGCTCCCCTATATCCTGAAGACCAGTGGGGATTTGAGTGCATGCTTAGACTCACGAGAGAAGGCTATCTAGGGCCATCTGATCTCAGGAATTCGCATGATAAGGTGGGGCCAGGTTTCACAATGAACTCACCCGAAACTCTGGCTGATTGGAACCCACACCCAGTTTCACACCTTGGCTCAGGCGATTAGAGGATCATCAGGGGGTCCTTTTGTCCCTCTGTGGGGGGTTACTCCCACTAGGTTTATATCTGGGACTCTCCACCATTTGACCTTAGAACTGAAGAAGCTTCTCGGATGAGAGGTGAAACGTCTTCAAGCAACTTAAAGAAGTCCAGACGCTTTTCTTTGCAAGCTCCTTTGACTATGTCAATTATGGTTTCTTTGTCTGTTTTTATTGCAGTATTAGTGACATGTGGGTGTTGTTGTGTGCCTTGTATCAGAGCTTTGATTGTAAGACTCATCAATCGTGCTGTGGGAGAATCTGATACAAAGGCCGACACCATGATGCCACTTTTGGGAAATGGGGAGTCACAGTATGAAAACATTATGGTGAGGGATTTAGTTTAGTTTTATCTGCCATAGAGCAGATAAAAAAGGGGGACTTGTAGAATGTTTAGCTTATTTTAGAGTTTAGAAATGTGTTATCATAGAATGTAGAACTATTGTAGAGACATTGATACTGCCCTTAAAGTAATAAAGGCCTCACTGTGTTGTGAACTTAGGAGTAGATTGTAGGAGGCCTCTCCCCCACTGAGTGGAAATTCCCCAGAGGATGTTTTAGGGTGGGGGTCTCAACATTTATAACAGGATAACTGTGGTCTGGAAGGGAGAGGGGTTTTATGACCTCTAGGGAGTTACCTACACCCACAGTGTTTTAACTGTCACGCACACACATCCACACGCACACTCACTCATGTGCACGCACACACACACACAAGTGAAAGTATGTAAACATAGTACTTAGTTTTATGGCACCTTGTAGAGGGTTTAGAAGGGGGGTCACTGATACAAAACTGCATGTAACAGACAAAGGAGTTGAGATCTGCAGAGGAGTTCCGGGGTCCTGTACATCTCCCTTCTAGAAGGTGTAATCAATAGGTATAATCAATAAGTGTGATCAATGAGTGTGAATTAATAAAAGTGTTGTGAATTGACTACTGAGTCCCCGGTGTTCTTTCTGGAGGCCTGAGGAATCTACGAACCGGGTGAAACTGTGAAAAGGTAACAAATACCCATATGGAAAAGATATATATAAATCTTATAAAGTTTGTATCTGTCTTGTGTGAAACTTGTATGAAAAGCATATAAGAGTGAAAACAGATATAAGATCCCTTGAAAAATTATATAATGAAACTTGTATGTTTTGGATACTTACTAAAACAAAAGACAATTTAATACAGTTAATCGCTGTTGTGTAATTATCCACTTGTAATTTCCTTTTATGTTGGAGTCTTTTTCTGCTCGGTGTGCTACTAATGTAGGCATGAAATTCTTTTGTTAGTACATAGTGATAAACAGCAGCCTTGGGGAAAAATCCTAAGATTAAGGAATAATCTCAAAAACAAGTATTCCTTAAATCATATATTTTCTGTCCTCTTTGGTTGTGTGGTTCAGTGGCAGATGTTCAATAAATAAGATAGAAAGACACCATTAGAGTCTCTCAGTCCTTATTTGTTGTAGATTTCCAAAATATTTATTGGCTTTGTTGGCAGGATCATTCATGTGACTCCTTCTGGGTTACGTGTCAGACAGTGATCTGATATGAAGTCCAGTGCTGGCGGTCAGGTTGAGGTGACTGCAGTGGTCCAGTGTGGAGTCCTAGCCAACACTAGTGTCACCTATGGGTTTCCACCACCCTCTGTCATTGTTTATCACCTGCCATCTCAGGCTCCTCGTCACTGTCGTCAGTCCCAAGCCTCTACAGGGTCTCCACCATTTGCTTCAGCAGGTTTATGCTCGGTAACTCTCTGCTCTTAAGGTTGAATCCTTCTGAATCAACTGACTTTTGATTTTTGGAGTGTTTCTCACTTTGATGGACAGTTCAGGAGAATGTGATCTCAAAAGGTATTGTCATCAGTTTGAGGATCCCATGCACAATATGTGCATACCCATATGGAAAAGATATATATAAATCTTATAAAGTTTGTATCTGTCTTGTGTGAAACTTGTATGAAAAGCATACAAGAGTGAAAACAGATATAAGATCCCTTGAAAAATTATAAATGAAACTTGTATGTTTTGGATACTTACTAAAACAATATATGAAAGTAATGAGAAAGTGGCCACTTTCATGAGTAAATCATATAAGCCTTATATGATTCACTATATGAAGTAGGCCACATCTTATGCAAGTCTTTTATAAGTTTTTTTCTATTTCTTTTCCATGTGGGTACACAGTCAGAAATAGGGGTACGGAAGGGGTACATTACTGTGCCCCAAGGTACAAAAATGACATTAATACAGTCTAAGGACAAATATTGGACCTCGGGGTAACTATCTGTACCTTTTTTAGCGTCTGAAAGGTACATACATGTTCCTTAATTGTGAAAAGTACTTATTTGTACCCATTCTTTCAAAAGATAAAGTACAGGTTGATTAAGCTCTTTTTGATTAGAGGTTTTTTTTTAAATTCTTTTTGACAGTAATTTATTTGCAACTGTATTGATTTAAGCATATATTTTAGTGTTTTTATTTTATTTTTTATTATTTTCATTGCTGTTGTTGTTTTTGTATTCCCTGAACCCCCCTTATTTTTAAGCTGCTTTAAGAACAATGAATTTATTTGAAAGAAAAAAAAGTAAAAATGCATTTAAAATTTTTTTTAAGAGAGTGTTTTTTTAAAGTATAACTATTTGGATGAATTGCAAAAAAGCACCCTTATTGAACTCGGAGTGCGAGTTGAGCCCATCCTCACAACATCAAACAAAAAGTAGAAGAAGAAACTCAACGAATAGCTGGTGGATTCTAGAACTTTCTGTAAATGCAGCAGGTGCCATTTTGTTTTATCAACGGAGGGAGATGGATTACGAACTTGCAAGTCCTGGTGTGCTCTGTTCACTTTCAACCGAGGAACTCTTAACAAAAATACAAGAGTGGGGCTTAGATGTCACCGAAGCTGAAGCTCAGCGTTTCAGAGGTAAGTTTTATTTAAAGAAAAATGTAGCGTAATTACTAATTATTGGTTTAGCCTAGCTAACGTATATTAGCAATTTAGCTAGTTTCGGCACTCTCTTAGCTCAAATTATGTCTTTTTACAAACGTTTTTACAAACGTTTCATGTGTAAAGTTGAGGTCACAGTTCTGAAAAATGAAAAATGTGTACACATAGTATTTGTATAAATTTGAACTTATATATGTGGTTCGGCCACAGTCCATAGGTTCGGTAACCCCTGCGCAGCGGAACGGCGCGAAATTTGATTCCCTGGTAGCTGAATGCAGTTTACCGTTAGTGTATTAATGGTTTAATAAAATCACGTTTTTACATCCACTCCAAGGCCATCAACACACATGGGCGGCTGAATATAACGTTTAAAGGAAATATCTTGACGCCGCACTTGTTTAAAATATAACAAGGGTGTTGCAGCTGGGGTTTGATAGTCGCGTTTTAAGCAATGTGGGAACTTTTTCAGCATGTAATCTGAGCTTGTAATACGGTCCTGCGGGTGTTATCGCTATAAGTAATCGGTCTGAAAGAACAGACGGCAGAAACTGTCGGAAATCTGGAGAAAGGAGTCACCTTAGTAGTGAATATTAACAAATTACAGCATTCTAGTCTTTTTTTTCTTCCAAACTTGAAAGGGCACAAAAGCATGCTCAGACTCTGCTCTCCTGTGTCCAGTAGTCCCAAACAAACATCTAAATTTAAAAATGAAAACTTTGCATATCGAGAGGATTCACTCTAAAGATTTGGTTTATTTTATTTAATTTACTGATTTTTTTAAATGAATATTTCTTTGAACTGAAAGAAGTTGTACAAAAGGTTTTAATGTGTGTGATATACGGTTTTTACCCATGTAAAAATGTGGTGATAAATATTCTTACATGGAATTTAGAGTTTGTACTACCATTTATCTTGCAGACAATGAGGTTGATGGTGACACAGTTGACTGCGGTCTTACTGAGACTATGGTTGCATACCTTTTCCAAGGATCCTTCAAAAAGCAGGTTAAATTCAACCAATTTGTGTCAAGGATGAAGGAATCTTCAGTGACGCTGACTCTACAGACTGTCTCTCCAGAAGACTGGCAACCATCTACTTCGTCAACTTCAATAAGGTATTTTCTTATTTATAATGAAGTTAGTATGTCTGAAACATACATGTTGGCCGTTATGCACTTTTAGGATTTAGTTAATATGATCATTGTTTCTACCATATGTATTGTTACTGTAGTGTTTTATACTTCAATTCATGCAATAAAAACAAACACTTAACTGTTTTCACACCAATGAAAATACTTTGAGACTGCCAGCCTCTTTTGAAATTCCAAGATTTCCCAAAAATCTCCAACTAAAACTGGACAACAAAGAACCGTGCCATAAAAATCCAAGGGACAGACACACAATAATCAGAGTTCTATATGAAGCTGTGGCACAGTATACTATGTAAGTTAATCAGGGTAATGTTAGCTTGTTGCTTTAGAAAAAGCTGAATCTGTCATATTGAAAATAAACGCTACATTACTAAGAAACAATAACTGACACTTGATAAAGTTTGTTTGTCAGCAGTTGCTCTAACACTTATGTTTCTTCTGATATTACAGGTATCCCACAAATTCTGAATATGTGCAAGCTGTGAAGACGCTGGTAATGAAGTATCCTTTCCTCAAGGATCGTGAGGGAAATGGTTATGTAAGTTAAATTTAAAATTTGCATAAGGTTCCTTCAAGATTACAAAGTAAAAGTGAAGCTTTTTTCGATCTTGTTTTGTTAGTAAGACAATCTGTAGCCTCTCAGTAGGTTTGTATGAAGTATGTTTACTGATTCTTTGTTGGGTGTATTTTGTGTAGATTGTTTTTACAGTAACTTATGTTTCTGTTCAACAAGCACACATGGCATATGTCTTTGAGACGTGAATTCAAATCAGAGCGGGCACCACTAGTCGACCGTGAGGCAGTGAGGCGTTGTAAGGAGAAGTTTGGGCAGCCTAATAAATGTCAATGAACAAGTCAGAGAAATGTTTGTCAGGTTGGTGTGAGGGACATCTTGAGCTATAAAATGTTCTTGCCTCTGTTATTACATCTAAAACTAAAGATTAGGGATGCAACTGTACCCCTTTTTTTTTCAAACCGAAACAATACCAATACTTGGATTAGAGCACTTGCTAATACAAAGTACCAGTGCTAATACTTCTACCTCACAAAATATTATTAATTAGAAGGCGCTAAAAGAAGGTGAACTAGATTAAAAAAAAAAAAAACTAAAAAAAAACATTTTAAATATGACTCCAGAACTAAAATTTCAAGTTAACAATTAAGATTTTATGTGAAATTATTTCAGAGTTTCCATATTTTAAATATTGGTTCATGGTATCGGTTAACTTTAACCGATACGAGTTCTTTGTGATGCACAGATCGTGTCAGCTCTAATTGTCTAATTTAGTCTTATGTTGGATTTCTAATCTGTTTTGACTTTCTCTTCTCACTCTTGCTTTCTTTCAAGGGACCATGCGTCCAAGGAGAGGATTTATTATCCATAGACGCCCACTTAAAGGTCTTACAGTGCCAATATCAGAAGATGCAACCAGATACCATGGTGGTTCATAACCGTATGCAGCAAACGTGTGCTTGGCGGCAGAAAGAAATTGCAAATGGTATGCCTGTGGAGGATGTGTTGAAGAAGTACCCCTTCTTAGGGATGCCTACTGGTGTAAGTCAGAAAGCTGAATTGAACTTGGAAATAGCTGTCACATTTAACATGTTTATAGTAGTAAATTTTATTTGCCCTTGACCTTGCTTTCTTCATTCTTCATCTTTCCTTTTTTTGTATGTTCATGTAACTTCTTACAGTATTGTTGTTAAATTCTATAAAAAAAATAATTAATATCAACTTCAGATTATTTCATTTTCATACACTGTTATTTTGTACTGAAAATGAATTTTTTACTTGTAGCTGTGCAACGAACTCGGGTGAATCCAACCAACAACGGGTAATGTAAGCCAGCGATTTCGTGAAGGGCTCTCATGTGTTGCAGCAAGGGAAAACCCCACTCTACCAGCTCTACCTTGATGCAAGAGAGGAGGCTCTCACTGATGACCTACCAGGTATTTGCTTTGTTTTGTTTTTTTGTTTTTTTTTAACTTCAAGGCTTCCATTTTATATAATTTTTTAGGTAACTGGAAATGCCAGATAAAATGCATGGGTGATCTTGTGTTTTGTTGTTGTTGTTTTTTTGGCAGATCTTGACATAAGGGCTGCACTTTTATTCCTGCCATACGTCTTCAAGGAGAAACTGGATCTCTTTGTCATACTTGGAGAGGTGTGTGTATTAAAATATTTAGTCTATATAAAAGGAAAACAAATGTATCTTTTGTTAAGAGACTAAGATATTGCTTTCCTCTACCTTCTCTTTTGACT